>NC_079454.1:46451306-46536306 GCF_903798145.1 Danio aesculapii | reverse complement strand
CATGTGTCAAATTGTAAAAGTAGACTTAAAAAAAATAAAAATAAATAAACATTACCATACTTAATAATAATAATCATCATCATCATCATTAATATTATTATTATAGGATTTCCTAATGAATAATAAATATTACATTTATTTTCTTAATAAATAGCCTCATTATTTATTTATCTATGATTTATATATGATATTAGAATATGTGTTAGCATTTGTAAGTGATTTTATGTTTTAGAATAGAATATGTAATGTTCTCAATAATATTTGTGAAGGAAACACAGGCTCTATATGTGCCATTTACATATATTTCAATTAATATGCAAAGCGAGTGCATGTTTTTACCAAAACTAATATCGGATTTTTTTTATGTGTGTGTATTAAACAATATAATTTGCACAAAGAAAATGTGGGGTTCTTCTCTAAAGAAGTTGTCACTCCACACTGTTTAGGGCATTGGAGCATATTATTGGCGTTTTACATTATAACTAATGTGGTTCAAATGATGGATCTGTGACCGAGAAACTAGGGGTTTTGGGAAACGCTCATCACTACATCGTTCATTTCCCAAAAGATGCATCGTACTATGATAGTTCAGCCACGAGTTATGTTGTTGTTTGGGAAACGCACCCCTGTACACTTCGGAATGTTTTTATGGCCGTTCCCACTGTCAAATGGTACCTAAAAGGATACCATACCACTTTATGAGTACTCTTTCAAAAGGGTACCTAGCACAAAAAAAGGGTACCAAAAGGCAGAGCTAGACACGCAGCTGAACGCTATTGGTTTACAGAAAAATATCACTAACTTGTGCACAAGCTAGGAGAATAAAAGCAAAGGAAGCGCCATTTTTAAATACACAGCCAAGAAATTACTCCGTAATAATATATACATATTTTAACAAGTTATGGTCGGCCCGAGCTCATACAAACCTTGTCGTCATCTTAATGAACAGCCACAAAGCCAAGAAGAGCAGAATCTACCCTGTGCCCTATAGTTGTTTACAAGGCCGCCTAAAACGCGAAAAATAATGAACTTTTAAAGTTCATGATAATAACATGCGCGTGATTATTGAAGTGTTTCTGACATTCGATCCTTTCAGAAACGAACAAACATGAGAGTGAAGCTCGAAAAGGTAAAGACATGTATGATGCAATTTGTTGCTATTTTCAGACCAGCGCAGCCCTAATTTTCATGTTTTGCGCCACGTTGTTTAAATAGCAAATCCATTTGCGCTACTTTGTGGACTCATGGGTGTTCTGGTCTAGAAAGGTGTGTTAAGGCGCATTGTTGGTGCGTTGATATTTTGAGGAGCTGAAATAAGCTGCCAGCGCATTAGTTATGCGCCTGTGCGGGTCTAAACACACAGTGTTTAATACACACAGGATGTACAGAAATACACAAATATCTTTACATATAAAAAACATAAAGGATTCAAATGTTACAAAAATAATTTTTTTACATAAATATAAAAACAACTGCCTCCATGCGTTCATCTCGGGGGGCTTTTTCAGTTTATTCATAACAATTTGCATTTGTATAATGCTATTATTATGAGCAGTATTATTTATTATATGCATATTTATATTTGTTTGAATAAAAACAAATTTAGATTTGTCCACCTGTTGGGTTTTGGAGACATTTGCGTCACCATATGGGGCATAAGAATAGGACGTGTGTTTGGATATAACCCAGTTTTTGACATTTATTTGTTTGCTGGAAATTATAACTGAGATTAGAAATAGTTTTAAAGCAAATGTTTGCGCTTAACAAACAAAACTAAATAGGCAAATGGATGTCTTCAGTGGAGTGCGTACAACACCGTTTCCTTATCCACGAAAGTAAAGTAAAGAGTAAAAGTAAAGAGAAAGTAAAGAGGCCAAATGGAGAAGGCTCTTTCTTTATCATGGCGCTGCAGATGGTCCGTTAAACTGTCGTTTAGTTTTTCCACTTACAAAGTCAGTCATGTAAATGGAAAATGCGCCATGGTGCGACGAAACTCTTAAAGGGAATGGGAGATGAGACTCTGATTGGTTTAATGCAAGTTATGGTCAAAACACTCCCATAATCTCATTAAGAGAAAAAGCACAACCTTGTTAGACCATACGCTGTGGCGCAAACCCTATTTTTTCCGTCCTTAAAATAGCAAAAGTGGATTCGAACATGCCCTTAATACTTTTGCACCATGCGCTTTAGACTTTGTGACTAGATCGTTAAAATAGAGCCCCTGGTGTTGCAGCTATAAGTGTAACTAAAAAGCTTAAGTGTTATAGCTTTAGCATATAGCAGTACTGAAATTTATGAAGCATTAATGGTGCGTTTTATTTTCTTGGCTCTCCCTAGTAGGCATCCACTTCCAACGTGTCCAAGAAAACTTTTAATTTGGGATCAAACATGGACGTTTAATAACGTTTTTTGCATTAACTTTGACTGGTGTCTCTGTATAGCTTACACATGCCAAGTATTTGTAGAAAGGTTTCAAAAAAACAGAGAGAGAGAGAAGTAAGGTGCATATGGCTGATTTGAGTATTTGGTAAAATCAGCAACAACAACTTCTTTATTTATCTTTCTAAAACGCAGCCGGAGACTGTGTGTGTGAGATATAACGTGGTGAACGCTCAGCGAATCTCCAATGAATCTGTCACTTGCAGCTCTGCGCAGTATGGAGAGGAGTTCAGAAGGGAGGTAAAGAGCAGACACGTCTTGGCATCAACGCAGCAACATTAAAAGTGTGTGGTTTCACAATAATAATAATCTCCAGAGCAGCTGTGTAAACATTTAACTGAGCACGCCTCTTGTGGCACGGTACGGGATCCTCGTGTTCCACTGTGTATTTTGCTAGATGTGATTGTGCACTTATCAACACTTATCCAAACGCCTGCGCTTGTCTTTTTCGGTATTGTAGCTGGTATTGACATAACCCTGGACGGTGATGTTTTCATAGAGACCGGCTGTAGGAATTTAACAGTTTCGTTTAATCTGCCTTATGAAAGTGTATCTGTGGTGTACGTATTGTTATTTTGAGGCGTAATATATTATAATGGTCTACCATTTAATAAATTAAGTATGTTAGTAATGTTAGCAGAGGCGGATTTAAGCAATGAGCAATGTAAGCAGCCACTTAGGGCCCTAGGAAATCTGAAGGCCCCTAAATAAATATCTATAAATATTAATTATACATATAAATGATACACTCACTGGCCACTTTATTAGGTACACTTTACTAGTACCGGCTTGGACCCCCTTTTGCCTTCAGAACTGCCTTAATCGTTCATGGCATAGATTTAACAAGGGACTGGAAATATTCCTATATTGCATCATGCAGTTGCGGCAGATTTGTCGGCTGCACATCCACGATGCGAATCTCCGGTTCCAGCACATCCCAAAGATGCTCTATTGGATTGAGAACTGGTGACTGTGGAGGCCATTTGAGTACAGTGAACTCATTTTCATGTTCAAGAAACTCACACGTCCGCTCACTGGATATTTTCTCTTTTTCAGACCATTTTCTGTAAACCAAGAGATGGTTTTGCATGAAAATCCCAGTAGATCAGCAGTTTCTGAAATACTCAGACCAGCCCGTCTGGCACCAACAACCATGCCACATTCATAATCACTTAAATCACCTTTCTTCCCCATTCTGATGCTCTGTTTGAACTGCAGCAGATCGTCTTGACCATGTCTACATGACTAAATGCATTGAGTTGCTGCCATGTGATTGGCTGATTAGAAATTTGCAGTTGGACTGGTGTACCTAATGAAGTGACCGGTGAGTGTATATATAATATCGTTTTCTATCATATTCTTATTTGTGTTTCCCACCCTCAATCTTGGACCAGTCCTGCAGTCAAATCAGTTTTAAGAAAACTAATTTTGTAAGCTGTAATTCAGCTTTGCATCAGAAGACTACACCAGCTGCCACTCTTGTCAGATAAGAACAGGAAACTAGTCCAACTCGGTACTAGTAAAGTGTGCCTAATAAAGTGGCCGGTGAGTGTATTTTGCATTGTGAAAATACAGTAAATGAAGACAAAATTAGCTTGAATCACGTGCCTTAATTGCTCTATTTATCTCTGTGAAAATCTCTGGGTTTACAAAGTGTAGAGAATAATCAGCTGCATCAAACATTGCTGTAAATTACAGCAGAGAATCAAGTACCGTCTGACGTCTGTTCATCCGCATGGGTAAACACTGTGCCTGTAATTCGCGCTCTCTCTCTCTCTCTCTCTCTCTCTCTCTCTCTCTCTCTCTCTCTCTCTCTCTCTCTCTCTCCCTCTCTCTCTCTCTCTCTCTCTCTCACTCTCTCTCTCTCCCTCTCTCTCTCTCTCTCTCTCTCTTTCTGTCTCTAATACACACACACTCATCGCACACTCCATTACCGTGATCTGCCACTAACAGTGTCATAAACAAACCCCAGATGCTGGAGCGAACACCTCTTTGATCTGGGTTTGGGACCTCCCTTGATCTGCTGGTACCCCTTCCTTCCACCTGACGCTCAAAGACCACCTTACAAACAGTCAGTACTGAATCCTGCACAGAATATTGTGTATGCTGTTAAAAAGTGTAAATAAATGTAAAGAGAATATACTCATTCATTAATTAATTCATTTTCATGCGCTTTTCCAGGGCTGGGTCGTGGAGGCAGCAGTCTTAGGAGAGAACCCCAGACTTCCCTCTCCCCAGACACTTCCTCCAGCTCCTCCGGGGGGAACCCGAGGTGTTCCCAGACCAGCCGAGAGACATGGTCCCTCCAGCGTGTCCTGGGTCTTCCCTGAGATCTCCTCCCGGTGGGACATGCCTGGAACACCTTCCTAGGTAGGCGTCCACGAGGCATCCGAAACAGATTCCAGAGCCACCTCAGATGACTTCTCTCAATGTGGAGGAGCAGCGGCTCTACTCCGAGCTCCTCCCAGGTGACAGAGCTCCTCACTCTATCTATAATGGTGCATTCTGCCACCCCTGCAAAGGAAACTTATTTCGGCCACTTGTATCTGAGATCTTGTCCTTTCGGTCATGACCCAATGCTCATGACCATAGAGAGTAGGAATGTAGTTTGACCAAGATTTGTAATCTTTAACATTTTTATAAATTACTGTAATTTAATTACACATTTTTTCTCAGTAACTGTCACGAATTACTGTTACTTTTATCTTGTAATGAAATTACGTAACACCGTTACATGTAACTAGTTACTCCCCAACACTTACTATAGGTTATGGAAGTATGTGATTTCTAACGCAGCAAGAGTAGAGACGGGTGGCTGGTTTTAAGGAGCAGAGGGATTGACGTGCATGTGCGGTGATGGTGATTGTAATGACTGAGAGCGGGGAGAACCTGGCCTGGCTGTGACAGTTACAGTGATGTGGAGGAATTTTGGCCACATTAAAGAGTTTTCAAGCCTTTTTAAGGTCATGCCTAGGACCAGACGGAATCTGCGGACGTTTTTTGCTATTTCTGCTAAGAATTTTGGTAAACATTATAACACTTATAACTTTATAACATTTTCCAGACTGGTACATCTAAATAATTTTCAACTGAATTTCTTTGGATCTCGGCGTTAAGTCTAATTTTTGAGGATCTTTTGGTGTACTTTACTTTGTCAGGAAGGTCCTATTAAGGTGATTTCTTGAATTTCGAACAGGTGTGGCAGTAATCATGTAGGCTATGTGTAGTTTTGTTTTCCCTTGATAATAAAAACCTGAATATAAAAACTGCATGTTATGTACAGTTAAAGTCAGAATTAATAGCCCCCTTTGCATTTTTATTCTTTTTTAAATATTTCCCAAATTATGTTTAACAGAGCAAGGACATTTTCACAGTATGTCTGATAATATTTTCTCCTCTGGAGAAAGTCTTATTTGTTTATTTAGGCTAGAATAAAAGCAGTTTTTATTTTTTAAACCATTTTAAGGTCAATATTATTAGCCCCTTTAAGCTATATATTTTTTCGATAGTCTACAAAACAAATTATCATTATACAATAACTTACCTAATTACCCTAACCTGCCTAGTTAACCTAACTAACCTAGTTAAGCCTTTAAACGTCACTTTAAGCTGTATAGAAGTGTCTTGAAAAATATCTAGTCAAATATTATTTACTGTCATCATGGCAAAGATAAAATAAATCAGTTATTAGAAATGAGTAGGGCCAGACGGAATCTGCGGACGTTTTTTGCTATTTCTGCGAAGAATTTTGGTAAAAATCTGCGGATTTCTGCTAAATTATTTTGGGAGTATCATAACTAAAACCATAATATGTGAAATAAAAGATAATATCTTTTAAACTCTTATTTAATGTTTAAAATGCAAATACAATTAGATCCACTTTATTTGGTAAACAAAGCAAGTCTCTCATATAATATCTCTACTAAAAGACAGAAAATATTACTGTACAAACGGCATTGTACATAAATCAGATGAACATAAAACATTTTCATATTAGTCAATAATATTACTGCAATTAATTTAAAAACTGAGTAAATATAAATATTACACACATTTACACACTACTGATGGGCTAAAAATCTACGGAAATCTGCACGCACAGATTCCGTGTGGGCCTAGAAATGAGTTATTAAAACTATTATGTTTAGAAATGTGTTGAAAAAAAAATCTTCTCTCTGTTAAACAGAAATTGGGGGAAAAATAAACAGGGGGCTAATAATTCAGGGGGGCTAATTCTGACTTCAACTATATATGCAGTTATTAGAAATCACTAACTTAATTGATTAAAAATATCTCTGCTACACTACTCTTGGCAAATATTTAAAAGAATTAACTTCACAGGAGGTCAAATAATTATGACTTAAGCTATATATTAACTGTTGAGATGTAAATAAGCATTATACCTTAAATAGCTAATCAGTCTGGATGCACTTGCAGTGGAATGTAGTATTTCTGTTAAGTATATAGTGTGCTTTGTTGAATAATTCACATTAAGAAAAATTAAATGGGTAATTTTGAGTATTTATGCATACAGAAATGCAGAAGTAGTATGAGTAGTGTTATACTAAATGTAGCCAAGCATTAGTTGATTATGAAAATATGTACTCTTTGCTCTTAATAAGAAAATCAAAACAACAAAAAGGACAGCTGTAAGATAACGTCCATTCAGATAGCATTTGATCATTGTATGCTTGCGTACAAAATGTGACAGCATACATTAAAAACATTGAGTACTTTCCTAGATATGTTTATCAAATAGAGGCTGTTTTTTTGCTGTACAACTTCATCATGTACTGTTCCCTGATTCTTCTAGATTTCCTTAACCGGATATTGAGTGTAAGTTACCAGGTTTATTGTTTTTAGCGGATCATGACATGGGCTGAAAGATTGTTTATAACTTTGAACAGGCAAGGCTGAGAGCTGATTCTGTTACACTGCTCTCAAACAAACACGTGTTACGGTTATACTTTAAAAACACTGCCATTGAAACATAGTTGAAATGTTTATTCATTCATGGCGCTGCCCTCTTGCCTGCTGTTCTTGTCTGTGGTGATCGTCAGCATGCCTTGTAGACATGAGGTTAGTAACTCGTAATATTCCATAAAAGCTAAAGCAGATCAAGGGTTTATTGCTTAGACATAATGTTTAAGAGTTTGGAGTAAGGTGTTTTGAAGCTTCTCTCCACGATTTTATTATTTTGATTAAATATATTTACAGACCAAAATTATTCTTTTTTTTTTTTTTTCAAATTAATTATTTTTGAAAGTGATGTTTATCAGAGAAAAAAAAATCACGATATTTCCTATTATTTATTCATATAGTAAAATCTCACAGTTTGGCTGGAGTAAATAAATAAATGAATAAATGACAATAGTAATAATAATAATAATTATTATTATTATTATTATTATTATTCATTCATTCATTTATTCATTTTCTTTTCAGCTTAGTCCCTTTATTAATCTGGGGTCACCACAGCGGAATGAACCGCCAACTTATCCAGCATATGTTTTACACAGCGGATGCCCTTCCAGCCGCAACCCATCTCTAGGAAACATCCATACACACTCATTCACACACATACACTACGAACAGTTTAGCCTAGCCAATTCACCTGTACCGCATGTCCTTGGATTGTGGGGGAAACCAGAGCACCCGGGGGAAACCCACCTGACCACTGGGAGAACATGCAAACTCCACACAGAAACGCCAACTGACCTAGCCGAGGCTCGAACCAGCGACCTTGTTGCTGCGAGGCGACAGCACTACCTACTGCACCACCGTGTCGCCCCTATTGTTATTATTATTATTTTATTATTATCATTATTATTATTATATTTTTTTATTAAAAACTGCTAAGATTAATATTAGCCCCATTTAAGAATTGTTTTCCCATTACCCATGGAACAAACCATTGTCCAGTGACTTAGTTAACCTAATAACCTAGTTAAGCCTTTAACATTTAAGCTGAATACTAGTATCTTGCAAACTAATGAATGAAATCTTCTGTACTGTCTATCTTGGCAATGACAAAAAATATGAGTTTTTAGAAATCAGTTATTAAAATTGTTTAAAAATAAATTGGAAAACAAACCTAATGTAAAATATTATTAAAATTTAAAACTGTAATCGATTCCTTTCATTCAAATTGAGTTTTGAGCATCATTACTCAATTCATCAGTGTCAATTCAATCTCTAAATTAGTGTAAAATGATCATTTGGTGCTCAACACACAATTCTGATTATTATCATTGTTGAAAACAGTTGTGTTGCCTAATATTGTTGTGGAAACTTTGATATATTGCTGTTCAAAAGTGGGTTTTTTCCTTTCAAAGATGCCTTTATTGACGAAGGACACATTGGATTGATTAAAATGGCAGTAATGGTATTTATAATGTTACATAATAGTTCATTTGAAATCAATTTTGTGTGTTCTTTTATCAGTGATATCAGCTTTTTAAAAGTGATATGCATCATATGCATTATTTACACAAGAAGAACCAATATTAATGCTTGAGCACTTGATGCTTCACATCACGGACATAATGGTGCTTCAAGGCAAGTTTATTTATATAGCACATTTCATACACAGTGGCAATTCGAAGTGCTTTACATAAACAGGAATAAAATAAACAATTATAAGAGAAATAAAAACAAACAGAATAAAAATAAAATAAAATAAAAGCTGATGTTATAAAAGAGTTAAAAAGAAGAGAAAAACATAGTAGTTCGATCTGTCGGACGTAGCACAGTGCTCATTCAGTAAAGGCACAGCTAAACAGATGTGTTTTCAGTCTTGATTTGAATGTGCCTAATGTTGGAGCACATCTGATCATTTCTGGAAGCTGATTCCAGCAGCGAGGGGCGTAGTAGCTGAAAGCCGATTCACCCTGCTTTGACTGAACTCTTGGGATTTCTAATCTATTTGATCCTAAAGATCTGAGTGATCTGTTAGGTTGTATTCAGTGAGCATATCTATAATGTATTGAGGTCCTAGGCCATTTAGTGATTTATAGACCAGTAATAATACTTTAAAATCTATTCTAAATGTGACTGGGAGCCAGTGTAAAGACCTGAGGACAGGTGTGATGTGCTCTGATTTCCTGGTTCTGGTCAGAATTCTGGCCGCAGCGTTCTGGATGAGCTGCAACTGTCTGACTGTCTTTTTGGGAAGGCCAGTGAGGAGGCCATTACAGTAATCCACCCTGCTGCTGATAAAAGCATGAACAAGTTTCTCTAAGTCTTCACTGGAAACAAAGCATCTAATTCTTGCAATGTTTTTGAGATGATAGTATGCTGATTTACTAACTGCTTTGACATGACTATTGAAACTCAGATCTGACTCCAGAGTCACACCAAGATTCTTGACCTTATTTTTTGTTGTTTGACCCTTAGAGCCAAGGTACGCATTCACCTTGAGAACCTCATCTCTGTTCCCAAACGCAATGACTTCAGTTTTCTCTTTGTTTAACTGAAGAAAGTTTTGGCACATCCAATTGTTAATTTCATCAATACATTGGCAGAGGGTGTCAATGGGGCTGTAGTCATTAGGCAGTAAGGCTAGGTAGATCTGAGTGTCATCAGCATAGCTGTGGTAGGAGATTTGGTTCTTTCTCATTATTTGGCTCAGAGGGAGCATATAAATAAAGTAAATTCACAAAAGAGCAGCAAATCAACATACTATTTTATATAAATAATGATTTCTGAAGGATGATGTGACTGTTAAGACTGGAGTAATGATGCTGAAAAATTCAGCTTTCTAAAATATAGTCGCAAAGACGACGCAGTGGCGCAGTAGGTAGTGCTGTCGCCTCACAGCAAGAAGGTCGCTGGTTCGAGCCTTGGCTGGGTCAGTTGGCATTTCTGTGTGGAGTTTGCATGTTCTCCCTGCGTTCGCGTGGGTTACAGGTGAATTGGGTAGGCTAAATTGTCCATAGTGTATGTATGTGTGTGAATGAGTGTGTGGATGTTTCCCAGAGATGGGTTGCAGTTGGAAGGGCATCCGCTGTGTAAAAAAAACATGCTAGATAAGTTGGTGGTTCATTCCACTGTGGCAACCCCGGATTAACAAAGGGACTAAGCCGAAAAGAAAATGAATGAATAGTCGCATAGCAAACATTTATTTTAATTTGAAATATTATTTCATAATATTACAGTTTTTCTTCCATTTTTGATCAACTAAATGTTAAATAAATTCAAAAATACTGTCAAAACAAATCTGGTAACACTTATGCACATAAAAATTCTCACTATTAACTGCCTAAAAATAAATGTGAATTTGTTAATTTACAAATATCGTTTGTCATTTTCCAGTGTTGTGAAAATAATTAAAAATTACAGAAAGGAAATAAAGTATACATTATACAGCATTTTCCTACTTTAATTAAATTTAATGTAATTTGTCTTTAATGATATATAGTAACTAAAATAAAAGTCAAGCTCTTAATTTACAGATATTGTTATTTTACTTTATTTATTTTCTGTACATTTACACTGTGAAAATAATGCTGGGTTCAACACAATCCATTTGTGTTGGGACAACATGAAGGAATTGCGTTTAAATTAACGTATACACTTTTTACAAATTGAAGTGGTTTAACCATAAAACAGTTTTCCCCCAAAAAATTCAAGAGTTGTGTTGTTTCAGCTCATTTTAAATAAGTAGTTTGACCAAACAGCAAACATCATTTTATGAGTGCATGTAACTACAATTACAGCCGGCAGCTATCTTTCTGCAACTCTCACATGGTCGCCCACTGGTCAGTACCTGGATGACCTGGATGGGAGACCACATGGGAAAGCTAGGTTGCTGCCGGAAGTGCTGTTAGTGAGGCCAGCAGGGGGCGCTCAACCTGAGGTCTGTGTGGGTCCTAACACCCCAGTATATTGATGGGGACTGCTCAATTATTGCCATCTTTCTGTCATCTTTAAGTCATTAAAAATCCCAGAATGTCCTTCGAAAAAGAATAGGGGTATAACCCTGGAATCCTAGCTAGATTTACCTACTGACCTCTGTCCATCATGGCCTCCTAACCATCCCCATATCATAATTGACTTCATCACTCCACCAGCTGTGTGTGTTGTGTGGTCTGGCACAATATGGCTGCCGTCGTGTCATCCAGGTGGATGCTGCACACTGGTGGTGGATGAGGAGAGCCCCCCCCCCCCCCCCCCCCCCAAGTGTAAAACCCTTTGAGTGTTCAGAAAAGCGCTATATAATCGCAATCACGGTTTATTGCCTGCTTGTTGTTAAGATATTGGCTGTTTTTATTACTCATAAAGTATATATTCTGCATGATCTTGTTCTGCATATTTAATCCTAACTTACTAACTGTTAATAAGTAGCAAATTTATGGTTTATTAATATCAGCATTATCTTAACATTATCTTAATGTTTCCAAATGCTTTGCCCAATTCTGTTTTTTAGGATAATACGAGTCTTTACTTACATTTCTTTCATAGGTCTTTACTGACAAAATTATTCATTGGTACAATACAATAAGGTTAATGTTAATTATGCTAACATGAACAAACAATGAACAATAGATTTACTACAGTATTTATTCATGTTAGTTAACCTTAGTTAACGAAAATACAGTTGTTCATTGTTAGTTCATGTTAGCTCACGCTGCATTAACTAATGTTAACAAGCATGGACTTGGATGTTAATAATGCATTAATAAATGTTCAATTATGATTAATAAATGCTGTACAAGTGTTGTTCATGATTAGTTTATGTTAGTAAATGCATTAACTAATGAACCTTATTGTAAAGTGTTACCTATTCATTTCTTTGTAAAAAAAAAAATCTTACTGACCCTAAATCTTTTACATATAACATTTTACATTCAAAAGATAATGTGGTTTGAGTTTGAAACATTATTCAGATGACATTATTCTGTTCGTTTTCTCATTCAAGCCACAAAAACTCCTGCCTGAGAGAAACAATTGTGATTTCTCAGTGCATACATGATTTTGAAAGATGGAGGGGATAACCTGCGCCTCATTTCTCCGCATTACGACAACACTATTAATCAAACAGAAAACACATGAAGGATTGCAGGGCACCTTAATCTACCAAACTCTAAATCTGGCTCAAAGTCGGCCTTCCCATGCCTTAATTCAATATTCTGCATTGCAGGACTGCCTGTAGATCCGAACCATGTGAATGAAGACTGAAGAGAAACTCAATGAGAGGAGACAGAGGTCCTGTTCAAAAGTAAATAACTCAGGTAATTAATTCTCAAATCGCACAGTTATCTCATATACAGTCTGTAATTCAGCCATGATTCATTTGCCGTTTTCCATTACCGTGGTTGAGAAGGAGAGAAAAGGCCCTCTTGCTCAGTTTGTGTATGGATCATTGAGAAAGACTGGGCCCCCTTGTCATTATGTCAAATTCTACCTAAGAACGAAACATTTTATTTTCCTAACCTGGTTAAGTAATCATATTACCTCAGGCTCCATAAAGTGGAACAAACAGTAGCATAGAAGTTCGGCACAGTTTTTTTTTTACAGGCCTTGAGTGACAGATTGGCTTTCATCAAAGGGGCCCGAATCGAACGTACGGAGTCATTTCGCTTTGCTAAGAATACTAAATTGATCCTCACATGCCGAACATCTGGTGAAAAGCAATTTCCACCCAAGTGTTTTAGTATTTCCTCATGATTAATTTCACATGTACATGACAAGAGCTACTGGCCTCCCAGAACAGGCGCACAAAAGCCAGCTTTGTTCCCCCTCTGTCAGAAAGTACGCTGCGGTTCCTTGTTAAAAAACGTGCTCGCTTTTTTGACGCTCCGGTTGATGATGAAAGGTACGTTTAGGGGATGCAAGGCAAATCTTCTGGCCTCAAAAAGATCACTGTGTTGGAAACCAATGTACACTGTAAAAAGTAATTAGTTGAGTTTACTTTAAAAAGTGGGCAAACCTGTTGCTTTTAAAGCGATTAGTTCATTTAACTTGAAAAACGTGAGTAACCTGTTTTAAAGTGAGTATAGTTGCGATTAGTCACCTAAATTAGTAATCTTTATTTGTTCCATATTGGAGGTTTTTTTCTGTTAAACACAAAAGAAAATATTTGGAAGAATGTTGCAAACCTGTAACCATTGACTTCCATAGTATATTAATACTATATAATACTATAGAAAGAAAAAAAACATAAGCCAACCTGTTGCTTTTAAAGCAATTAGTTGACTACTTGAAAATGAGTAAAGCTGTTGATTAGTGGCATTTACTTAAAGTGAGTTAACCTGTTGCTTTTTTAAAGTGATTAGTTGACTTCCAAAACGTGAGTCAACCTGTTTCTTTTAAAGCAATTAGTTGAGTTTAATAAAAAGCACAAGTAAACCTGTTGCTTTTAAAGCGATTAGTTGACTTTACTTAAGTGAGTAAACCTGTTGCTTTTAAAGCGATTAGTTGACTTTACTTAAGTGAGTAAACCTGTTGCTTTTAAAGCGATTAGTTGACTTTACTTAAAGAGCATGAGTAAACCTATTGCTTTTAAAGCGATTAGTAGACTTCACTTAAGTGAGCAAATCTGTTCCTTTAAAGCGATTAGCTGACTTTACTTGAGTAAACCTGTTGTTTTTAAAGCGATTAGTTGACTTTACTTAAGTGAGTAAACCTGTTGCTTTTAAAGTGATTAGTTGTCTTTACTTAAATGAGTAAAGTTGTTGCTTTTAAAACAATTAGTTGACTTTACCTAAGTGAGCAAACCTGTTGCTTTTAAAGCAATTAGTTGACTTTACTTAAGTGAGCAAACCTGTTGCTTTTAAAGCGATTAGTTGACTTTACTTAAAGAGCATGAGTAAACCTATTGCTTTTAAAGCGATTAGTTGACTTTACCTAAGTGAGTAAACCTGTTGCTTTTAAAGCGATTAGCTGACCTTATTTGAGTAAACCTGTTACTTTTAAAACAATTAGTTGAGTTTACTTGAAAAACATGAGTAAACCTGTTGCTTTTAAAGTGATTAGTTGAGTTTACTTTAAAAACATAAGTAAACCTGTTGCTTTTAAAGTGATTTGTTGTCTTTACTTAAATGAGTAAAGTTGTTGCTTTTAAAACAATTAGTTGACTTTACCTAAGTGAGCAAACCTGTTGCTTTTAAAGCAATTTGTTTACTTAAATGAGTAAACCTGTTGCTTTTAAAGCAATTAGCTGACTTTGAGTAAACGTGTTCTTTTAAAACAATTAGTTGAGTTTACTTAAAAAGCATGAGTAATCCAGTTGCATTTAAAGCGATTAGTTGACTTAAGTGAGCAAACCTGTTGTTTTTAAAGTGATTAGCTGACCTTATTTAGGTAAACCTGTTACTTTTAAAACAAGTAGTTGAGTTTACATAAAAAAACATGAGTAAACTTATTGTTTTTAAAGAAATTAGTTGTTTACTTTAAAAACATGAGTAAACCTGTTGCTTTTAAAGCGATTTGTTGAGTTTAATAAAAAACACAAGTAAACCTGTTACTTTTACAGCGATTAGCTGACTTTACTTGAGTAAACCTGTTTCTTTCAAAGCGATTAGTTGACTTTACTTAAATGAGGTAAGTGATTAGATGAGTTTAATTAAATTAACTTAACTTAAACATGAGTTAACCCGTTGCATTAAAATTATTAATTAAATGAACTATAAGGATAATTACAAACTTTACAGAATAGTTCACCCAAAAAGTTGTTATTATTTATTCACTCCTTACTTGTTCCATACCAAATTTCTGTTAAATACAAAGTAAGATATTTTGAAGAATGTTGCCAACCTGTAGCCATTGACTTATACCATTAACAAAAGCATTAAAAAATACTATGGAAGTCAGTACAAGTTCCCAACCTTTTTCAAAATATCTCTTGTGTCTTTATTTTTGGGTGAACTATCCCTTTAATAATTCAATAACAGTGATTGTAATTCAGTTCAATTACAGTGAATGCAAGTTGAAAAAAGATAATAGTTCCAGTCACACGACCCCTCAGAAATCATTCTTATATTCTGATTTGCCATACAAGACCTATTTTTGAAGATTATTTGAAAACGCTCTAGTGCATAAGTATGATAAATGACTTGATTGCAGTGTTTACTCGTTCTTTTCCGTTTGCATTTTTCAGACCCTCTTCACTGACCCCTACAATTTTCCGCAGCGCTCTTGAACAGATGAGAAAAGAAACCTGCGACATGAGACAAAACAGCACCTGCTCTTACATGTCTCCGAAAACACTGAGGTGTCTCCAGATAAAAGTCAGTCACCATCAGATTAATCACTAAAGCCACCAGGGAAGATGCTGTCCGATCAAACGCATGTGTTTGTGTAGCATGTCTGGGACCACCTGCATGCTTCTATGTACTGTAATGCTTACTTGGGAAAACCATTTGTAAGCGTATTGTTTTTTTTTTCTTCTCCCAAAGCGGACTTCCCCCTCTTTGTTTCATGCACGGTCGTTTTTTTTTTTTCAGACGTCTCATGTTGCCGAAGTGAGACGTGAATGGGTTGAAGTTGCCATACACAAGTGAACAAGAATGGAAAATATGTCCTCGTTCCGATAGCGAGCCCAGATAAAAGCAGGTGTTTTGGATAACCGCTGTATTTAAAGCGCTGGAACATCCTGTTTGCCAAGCGCTCTTCTGCTGTTCCTCTTAAAAATCAAAGTGTCTCTTTCCTCTTTATCTTCAGCTTTTATGTCAGCCAGTCATTCTGTGCCCTTTCAGCTCCATTCTTGAGCATTAATTCAGCCAAAAATGAACATAATTTCCAAAAAAGGAGAAAGTTATAATAATATGCTGGTCATTTTTGAGATACTATTATAATAATATAGCTGCAAGCAGCAGTTATTGGGTCTCAAGTAATTTAGGACCAATTGGTGTTTTTGTAAATTCTTTCAGTTTCCTTCGGCTCAGTTCCTTATTTATCAAGGGATGCCACAGCGGAATGAACCGCCAACTATTCCAGCAAATGTTTTACACAGCGGACACCCTTCAAACCGCAACCCAGTACTGGGAAACACCCATACACTCTCATATTCACACACATACACTACGGGCAGTTTTGTTTACCCAATTCACCTATACCACATGTCATTGGACTTAGGGGGAAACCGGAGCACCCGGAGGAAACCCACGCCAACATGGGGCAAATTTTTTTTACGGGGAGGCTTTGCTCCACTGATCGAGGATGTTTATTTACTGTCTGTTCCTAAAGTGCGGACTGAGATGGGAAAAAAGGCTTTTAAGTACGCAGCACCTTTTGCATGGAATAATCTGCAAACACAGTTGCACTAAATGCTTTTAAAAAGACTGTAAAAGATTAGAAGTTGTAACAGGTTTGTAGATGTTTTGAATAGATTGTCACTGTGATTCATGTTAAGTGTTAATTGTTTTTTGTTTGTTGTCTGTTAGACCCATGTGACATGTATACTGCCTAATCTTGGCCAGGACGCTCTTGTAAAAGAGATTTTTAAATCTCAATGTGTCTTTCCTGGTAAAAAAAAGGTTATAATAATAATAATAATAATAATAATAATAATAATAATAATAATAATAATAATAATAATAATAATAATCCAACATGTGCCCATATGTTTGAAATATTCTGAAGCAGAAATACTGTTTTGTACTGTTGTTATAGTTAGAGTGAGATTTCCGCTTTGTTTTAAGAAAAAAAAAAAAAAAGAAAAATTTTATATATATATATATATATATATATATATATATATATATATATATATATATATATATATATATATATATATATATATATATATATATATAACATTAATGCACATCAACTCGCCAGTACTCGCCTTTTTTATGTATGTCACTGTAAGAAAACATTGGAAATAATTGGAAATTAGGCGACTACAACAATCAAACCCTTGGCAAAAACTGTGGTCGGAACCAAAGTTCACAGGACTGTGTTCTCTGGATTTCTCTTAAACGATGGGCTTCTACATTCCGATTGCTTGCCGATGAACCACGTCATAGCTCACTATCATTAATGACTTGATTTCAACTCTCCTTTATGCCCACTCTGCACTGCTCCTCGCCGCCGGCTCCTATTGAAAGTGAATGATTTCCAGCGACTTTGACACACTCTCCGCTTTTGGTGTGAACGTACAGTAAAAGTCAGTTGTGTCGCACCATGGCGCATTTTCTGTTTACATGGCGGACTTTGTAAGTGGAAAAACTGAACACTTCACTAGCGAAAAAACAGTTAAACAGAGCATCTGCAGCACGAGGATAAAGAACGAGCCTCCTCCATTTGGCATCTTTACTTTCTCTTTACTTTTACTGTTTACTCCTTTACTTTCGTGGATAAGGAAATGGTGTTGTACGCACTCCACTGAAGACATCCATTAGCCTACATATTTAATTTAGTCTGTTAAGTGCAACGATTTGTTTCAAAACTATTTCTAAATTCAGTTTTAATTTCCAGCAAATTAATAAATGAACAATAATAATGAAGTGTGGTCAAAAACTGAGTTATATCCAAACACACGTCCTATTCTTATGACCCATATGGTGATGTGTACGTCTCCAAAACCCAACAGGTGGACAAATCTAAACTTGTTTTTATTAAAACAATTATAAATAATAAATAATACTGCTCATAATAATAACTATAGACAAATATTAAATAAGCTAAATTGGCTGTAGTGTATGTATGTATAAAAGAGTGTTTATGGATGTTTCCCAGTACTGGGTTGCAGCTGGAAGGGCATCCACTGTGTAAAACATATGCTTAATAAGTTGACAGTTCATTCCGCTGTGGCGACCCCTGAATAATAAAGGGACTAAGCCGAAAAGAAAATGAATGAATGAATTTTTACAGGTGAACTATCCCTTTAAGCTGAAAGCCTGATATATTCCAAATCCAAACATGGCCATTTAAAAAAAAATAGATCTTTCTTCACCTTCATAATCCTCTTCTTGGTCATCCAACTTTGTCACCCGAGTGCTAATAGTCTAGTTAGTCTGTTTCGCTTCCACGTTTTTAATCCTCAAGCTTCAAGTCTGCTTCCATTGTTGAGTGCAGCAGAAATCACATTGATCCTTTAACCCTGCTAACCCCACTGATGACCCCCGGAAGGGATAGCATGACTCTTAGGTGATGAGAGGAGCGGCAGGAAGAAAAAGGAGCCTTACAGTCATGCGGGAATCTCGTCCCCGAGAGGTCAAAGTCATGAGGGACCACCATTATCCCCATGAACTCTGTTGTTTGCGACTTCAAAAGCATTTAAATACAACAGTAGACTCTCTGAGAGAACCTTTTGTGACCCGGGCCCTTTGTGCCGCAGTCAAGAGGGTGACTGGTTTCACTCAGAGCCGTGACAGGTCTGGTGCTCGGAGACGTTTAAGCGTCTAATGTTACCCCGGTATTAGAGCCTGATGACGAGCGAGGGAAAACCAGCAAGGCCGCTTCATTTACCTCTAACAAAAAACACGAATAAGAATGAGACACAACGCTTAAACAGTCTTCAATCTGGACTCCTGTTATTGGGAAATAATGGCTCTGCGAAAAGGAAGTAATCTAGAGGGGCCTTTAATCAATTTCTGCTAGATGAGCGATCGGGATGAAAGCTGCCATGGGGATGCAGACATTGTGGGCTGCTTGGCGTATAGGAAGGATGGGCTTTTTAATTTGTCTTTTCAGGGTGTCCAGGCTGCATCTTTAAAGGCTTAATTGTTACCATAGACGGCCTTGATGCCATGTGTTTGCGGAAATGGTTTCAAGGCCCCGCTGTGGTAAAAAATCACTGACCACTGAGTAAATGGCGAGCACTGTATAGGTTAAAAGACATCACTGTAGAAAAATATACGTTAATTACACTGCGTAAAAGGTTATTATGGTGGCTTGAGAAACCCAACATGCTGTTATACTACATTAACTTAATATTCTTCTTCTTCTGAGACATTTCTATATGCATCCTAGACCCTTCATACTACAACCACCAAACTAACACCAAACCTCTAAACTGGTCTGACTCGTGTTTTCCAACTGATGCCACTTACGGTTTTCCGAAAACTGACCCATTGAATTAATATTGGACCATATTTATGACCTCATAACTTTGTGCCAGACTGTCATACAGACTTAAGGTTACGTTCTTTTAACTCAGACTACCAATCTGCCACTCACTGATGGCCTTTAAATTTACTAACCACACCCTAGCAACCACTTACGGCACCTTAGCAACTTTCCCATTGACTTTCATTGTAAAAAAAACTGCCATTGACTTACTAACGACATACCAGTTCATACTAGCAACATACTAATCCATACTGAAAACATAATAATTCATATTTAAAAATGACAACAGAAACATGTCAGCATAATGCTAATTTATACTAGAAACATGCTTATGTTAGCAACTGCATAGCAACCACTCAGAACACCTTAGCAACTGCCTAGCAACATCTTAGCAACTGCCTAGCAACACCTTAGCAACCACCTAGGAATGTCTAAGCAACTGCCTAGCAACCACTTGGAACACCCTAGCAACTACCTAGCAACACCTGAGCAACCGACTAGCAACACCTTAGCAATCACCTAGCAATGCCTTACAACCACTCAATACACCCTAGAAACCACCTATCAACACCTTAGCAACTGCCTAGCAACACCTTAGCAACCACCTAGCAACACCTCAGCAACCGCCTAGCAACACCTTAGCAACCACCTAGCAACTACTTAGCAACCACCTAGTAACACTTTAGCAACCCCCTAACAACCACTCAGAACACCCTAGCAGCCTCCTAGCAACACCTTAGCAACCACCTAGCAACATCTAAGCAACCACCTAGGAACGCCTTAGCAACCTCACAGAACACCATAGAAACCACCTAGCAACTCCTTAGCAACTGCCTAGCAACACCTTAGCAACCATCTATTAACACCTTAACAACCACGTAGCAACACCTTAGCAACCACCTAGATACCACTCAGAACACCCTAGCAACCACCTAGCAACACCTTAGCAACCATTCAGAACACTTTAGCAACAACCTAGCAACACCATGTAACCACCTAGAATACCCTAGCAACCGCCAAGCAATGCCTTAGCAACCACCTAGAACACCCTAGTAACCGCCTAGCAATGCCTTACCAACCACGTAGAACACTCTAGCAACTGCCTAGCAACGCCTTAGTAACCATTTAGAACACCCTAGCAATGTCTTAGTGACCACCTAGAACACCCTAGCAACCGCCTAGTAATGCTTTAGCAACCATATAGAACACCTTAGCAACCAACTAACAATGCCTTAGCAACCACCTAGAACACCCTAGCAATCACCTAGCAACGCCTTAGTAACCACTCAGAACACCCTTGCAATGCCTTAGCTAGAAACATGATAACATATATATACTTATTTATCCCAACTGTTTCAAACTTCTTAAACTACTTCAATGATTTGAAATTTAAAATCACTTCAAACTTTCATACTCGGCTTTCTCAGGCCACCATAAAGTTTGTCTACCAACTTTACTTTTCTAGTTACTAAATTAAGGTTGCGTATTTTGTAATTTATTGATTTTTCTTAGTTTATTTACGGTTATGAATTGCAGTATTAAACCTTGATCTGTGCACTGTCGACTTTTGATGTTAAAAACTCAACTGTGCAGTTTAACAAAGTGACTTTTATTGATATTTTAGTACGTTGTATACTTGATATTCAATATGTTGTGTACAAAATAATATATAGCGAATTAAGTCTGTAAAATAACCAGGTTTTTGTACTGTAACTTACAACACCAACCCCTGAAAATGTGCAATATGACTGAGTTACATTCAGTATAGAGGCGTGCGAGAGACCTGCAGAGTGGATGGCAACATCAACAGCCTGAGGTATCAAGACATTTGAGCTGCCCATTACATTACAAACTACAGGAGAGGGCAAATTCAGCGGGAGAGTGCTCCTCATACTTCAGCCTCCACATCAAAGTTCCTGAAAGTAAAGAAGTTCAAGGTGCTGCAGTATTGGCCAGCCCAGTCACCAGACATGAAGATTATTGAGCATGTCTGGGGTTTGATGGAGGAGACATTGAAGATGAATCCAAATAATCCTGATGAACTCTGGGAGTCCTGCAAGAACGCCCCCTCTGTCATTCCAGATGACTTTATTAATAAGTGATTTGAGTCGTTGCAGAGATGTATGGATGCAGTCCTCCAAGCTCATGGGAGTCATAGACAATATTAACTCTTTTTCCACTGCACCATGACTTTATTTTCTATACTGGACATTATTTCTGTTAAGTGACAAGACTTTTGTCTAAGCAAATTTAGACCTTACTGTCCTAATTAAATAATTAAAAATCAAGGCGTGATCATATTTTATTTTGGTAAAATAAGCGTAATCTAGAGGTCTTTGACTTTCATAATAGCCAATTCTGATACCAAATGATCAACTAGAAGTCAAGTTATTATTTGTTGTTCCTAAAACGTTGATAGGCGAAAGACTTTTATCAGGTAGTGTAGATATATCTTGATATATACTGTTATCATGATATAAGATTTCCATCATTGAATCAGTCATCTGCACATCAATAACTGTCTGGTTTAGCTCAGCTACTAAATACGATCTCCAAAGACTGCGTCGAATAGTTCGGACTGCTGAGCGTATCACTGGTACAACCCTTCCTACTCCCCAAGAACTGTACTTATCCAGAGCGAGCAGAAGGGCTGCCAAAATCACTCTGGACCCCTCACACCCAGCACACTGCCTCTTTGAACTTTTACCTTCTGGTCGACGCTACAGAGCACTGCGCACCAGAACAGCCCGACACAGAAACGGTTTTTTCCCTCAGGCAATCCATCTCATGAACACTTGATGATAATAATTGTGGAACCAACATCACTACTTGCTATACACTTTTATACACACTTATTTAACAACACACTTTACATGCCATTTTGCACATAACAGCTGCACATATAACGTTGTATATAGTAATAAACACGTACATACACTTGTCAATCTGTATATTTGCACTTACTACTTACTTAATATATTTATTATCTGTTTTTTGTCCGGTCTCTGTAATCCTGTTGCACTGTAGAAGCTCTGTCACCAAAACAAATTCCTCGTATGAGTGAACATACCTGGCAATAAAGCTCTTTCTGATTCTGGTAGTATCAAAATATGCCCAGCCCAGCTTTATTTCCAGCTATTAAAAATCTCAATAAACGTCACTTTTTCTAATTTGTCAACATCAGAAGTTGTCAGAGGAAAGATCAAGGTCCTATAATGCAGTTCAAAAGCATAGAAAGGATCCTGAATATCAAAATATGAAGAACTGTTCACTTATAGATATGTTTTACAGTGCCTTACTCCAATATTCCAGCAGGCTCTGGTTTCTGTGTAACACTACCCTAGCCAAAAGTTGCAGAAGATGAAATCGATGTGTTTAAGGCTAACTTTGACTTTAGTGGTTGGCAATGCAGGTTTCTTCATTGGGTAAATGGATCTGATGCCTGAGGACGATCATCCTCTCTCGTTGCATCCACAAGTCTAAGAAGTCACTTTGTGCACAATCCCGCGAGGTCCAGGGTCAGATAAACAGGCATTGTTTAGTGAGCCGTCGCTTCTTTCTTGTGGTTATGATGTAAACTCCCATTGTGGGATGTGGGCTGAGAGGGGAAACTCTGGTGGCCTGGGTTTTGTTCGGAGCACTGAAGAGCGGTAATCCCTGCACCCGAGGCCATTTTCAGGGAGGTTCCTGTAAGCCGAGAGCGACCCCAGAACATCTCAGGTGAGTTTAGCTACAATGCAGACCTGCCACCCGGAGATCAATTACCAGAGCCGGCTCTGACAGGAATGTCAAGAATTCCGATGCTCTTTTACTTGAAGAAAATAGAAAAAGCTGATAAGTCCATGAGTGGCACGGTGGCTCACTGGTTAGCACTGTCGCCTCACAGAAAGACGGTCGCTGGTTCGAGTCCCAGTTGGGTTAGTTCTGTGTGGAGTTTGGCTGTTTCGCCTCGTGTTTGAGTGGGTTTTATTTTGTACTTTCTATCGGATTCGAGTCAGGTGATTGGCTAGGCCGTTCTTCAGCTTGATTTTCTTTCTCTGAAATTTTGAGTTTCCTTGGCTGTGTTTTGGATCATTGTCATGCTGAAATGTCCACTCTGGTTTCATCGTCATCATCTGGTAATGTAGATGTTGGACTGAAGCAGCCGATGAATGGCAGAGGGTTGCTGAATAACTACTGAGAGATTATAGCTGCTGTCTGGGCTTTCACTGCCTTTCTACACCTTCCTTTCTTCATGTGTTCAATACTTTATCCCCTGTGTCATTTCATTTTATTACACATAACTTCATTTGTAAACTAATTAGATTTGTTTTGTTTGCATATATAGATTCCATTCGTTGTTACCAACATCTGGTGAAAATTTCAGGTCAATAGCACCTTTAGAAATATGTTTTCTGAGAAAAATGGTGACATGTTCAATACTTATTACCCCCACTGGATATTTGCATGCATTTCTGATGATCTCCTTAATGTGAACAGTAAGGTTATTTACATTGCTATAGGACTGAAGCATAATGTTTAAACATCTGTAAGTTTATATTATCTTTATTTTGAGAAACTACTTCACTTCATAAAGCACGTTATCTTTGGTTATTTTGGATTGGAGAAATGAACAGCTGCTCAAAGGCGTGGTAGTGCTATTTATTTTGTGAACAAGCTGATTCTTTTGAATTATCCAGATAAATTGGTTGGCACTGAATGATTCTTTAATCCATTCACAGCTACTCTCAAAAAACAACTCACCGATTCAAATGATAAAGTTGGAGAATCTCCACTTAAAAATTTCCTGATTCAAATGATCCGGTCAGCGAGTCTATAGTTAATGACTCACAGTTAATGATTGATTGATTTATATGATTCTGCCAGAGTGAGTCTATGGTTAATGACTCACAGTTTACGATTCATTAATTCAAATGATTCTGTCAGAGCGAGTGTCTAATTAACAATTTACTAAAGCAAAAGGTTCGGTCAGAGCAACTCTAAAGTTAAAGATTCACTGATTCAAATGATCGGGTCAGAGCAACTGTATGATTAATGACTCACAATTAATGATTCATTAATTCAAATGATTCTTTCCGAGTGAGAATCCAGTTAACAATTAAATCAAATGATCCAGTGAGAGCAAATCTCAAGTTAAAGATTCACTGGTTCAAAGGATCCAGTGATAGCGAGTCTACGGTTATTATGACTTACCGTTAATGATTCAATGATTCAAATAATTCTACCAGAGCAAGTCTCCAATTAACAATTTACCACATTAAATTATCCAGTCAGAGCAAATATTAAATTAAAGATTCACTGATTCAAATGATCCGGTCAGAGTGAGTCTATGGTTAATGACTCAGTTAATGATTTATTAATTCAAATGATTCTGTCAGAGCGAGTATCCAGTTAACAATTTACTAAATCAAATGATTCGGTCAGAGCACATATAAAGTTAAAGATTCACTGATTCAAATGATCCTGTCAGAGTGAGTGTACAATTAATGACTGACAGTTAATGATTCATTGATTCAAATGATTCTGTCAGAGTGAGTATCCAATTGACATTTTATTAAATCAAATGACTCAGTCAGAGCAAATCTAAAGTTTTTGATACACTGATTCAAATGATTCTGTCAGAGCGAGTCTATAGTTAAGAACTCACAGTTAATGATTCATTGATTTAAATGATTCTGTCAGAGCAAGTATCCAATTGACAATTTATTAAAATTATTTAATCATTGCAAATCTCCAGCTAAAGATTCACTGGTTCAAATGATTCTGTCAGAGTGAGTCTGTGGTTAAGAACTCACAGTTAACGATTCATTTATTCAAATGATTCTGTCGGAGCGAGTATCCAATTAAAATTTACTAAATCAAATGATTCAGTCAGAGCAAATCTCAAGTTAAAGATTCTCTGATTCGAATGATTAAGGCAGATTAATGCATGATTAATGACTCACAGTTTATGACTCATTGATTCTAATTCTAATTTTTCATTTCTAACATCTGCAAAATTCAATATAATTCATTGTAATTTAATTGTAATTCAATGGATTTGCAGCATTTACATCCTCACATCTGAACTAATAAATCCCACATTACTAACAATTTATTTGCAACTCTAAACGTTCCCGACAAACTGCACAATGTCACACAATAAATCACCATAATCGAGCAGCAATCATTAGCAAGCGCTTTGTGGTGAACATTTGAGCGTATAAGGAGGAGGAAGACAAAAATCATTTCCCTTCCTCCAGCCAAAGATAACAACCCATCAGCCCAACATACCATAGCCATACTTCTTCCTAAAAGGACAGTGGAAGGCTATACATGAATAATGAAGTGAAATCGCGCCAAGAGGTGCTAAATCGCTTGTGATAGGTTCATCTAGAGGACACCTGAGCGTTTCGTTGACTTCAAAAGTTCTCCAGGCGGGCTTTAGGCAGGCTAAATGTGTCTACCTGATGGACGCGCGCTCAAGGAACAGATGAAAACAGTAGCTTCTCTGTGTATTTGAGCAGCATGTCATGATGATCCCTAATGCGACAGTAATTGCTCCTTGATGCCTGGCTTGCCAGCATGGAGCAGGACCTTTTCTCCCATGAGTCAGAGAGAAAAAGACTCCCCGAATTGGAATGTCAACAGGATAATCCTCATGTTGCCGCTGATGGATCCTCTTGACCCTTGACTGCCAAATATAAGCAGGGTTGGGAAGGTTACTTTTGAAATTTATTAATACAAAATACATTTGTCTAAAAGCAATTTGTGTCGTATTTCCTCAAGTTTAGTAACTTATAAATACTCTGGAATACACACATGAAAAAATACTATAGTAAACTGTTTTGAACTAAACTAGTACCTTGTTAATCAATCAGTTATTTAACATTTTACTACAGATTACAAAGTACATTTGTGAAAAAGTCATTTGTATTGTATTTCATTAGATTACTCAAGTTTATTAACAATTTAAATACTCTGGAATTTAAATACTCTGGAAAAAATACTATAGTAAACAGTGTTTTGAACTAAACTAGTACCTTGTTAATGATTCAATGATTTAATATTTTACTACAGATTGTGTAATACAATTCTGGAAAAACTCATTTGTATCATTTTTCGTTATTCAATTATTACTCAAGTTTAGTAACTAATTATAAATCCTTAAACTACACACATGAAAAATACTATAGTAACTTATAGTAAACACTGTTTTGAACTAAACTAGTGTATTACACCTTGTCAATAATTAAATTATTTCACATTTCATTACAGATTACAAAATACATTTGTGAAAAAAAGTAATTTGTATCGTATTTTGGTAGATTAGTCAAGTTTAGTAAAAAATTTAATCTTTTGAAATACCCATATGTAAAAATACAGTAACAATAGTGTTTTGAACTAAACTAGTACCTTGTTAATAATTAAATTATTTTATATTTTACTACAGATTACAAAGTACATTTGTGAAAAAGTAATTTGTATTGTATGTCATTAGATTACTCAAGTTTAGTAACAATTTAAATACTCTGGAATACCCATATGAAAAAATACTATAGTAAACAGTGTTTTGAACTAAACTAGTACCTTGTTAATAAATCAATGTTTTAATATTTTACTACAGATTGTGTAAGACAATTCGTGAAAAACTCATTTGGTTAATAACTAATTATAAATACTTAAACTACACACATGAAAAATACTATAGTAACTTATAGTAAACAGTGTTTTGAACTAAATTAGTAGTGTATTACACCTTGTCAATAATTAAATTATTTCATATTTTACTGTAGATTACAAAATACATTAGTGAAAAAGCTATGTGTATTACTCGTTTAGTAACAATTTAACTAAGTTGAAATACTATAGTAAACTGTGTTTTGAACTAATCTAGTAGTGTATTATACCTTGTTAATAATTCAATGATTTAATATTTTACTACAGATTGTGAAATACAATTTGTGAAAAACTCATATGTATCACTTTTAATTAGATTACTCAAGCTTAGTGATTAATTATAAATACTTAAACTACACACATGAAAAATACTATAGTAACTTATAGTAAACAGTGTTTTGAACTAAACTAGTAGTGTATTAGACCTTGTTAAAAAATCAGTTATTTCAAATTTCACTACAGATTACAAAATACATCTGTGAAAAAGTCATTTGTATCATATTTCATTAGATTAGTCAAGTTTAGTAACCTAATATAAATACTTGAACTACACACATAAAAAATACTATCAGAGTTTATAGTAAATAGTGTTTTGAATTAAACTAGTAGTGTATTATACCCTGTTAATAACTCAGTTATTTCATATTTCACTACAGAAAACACTACACGAAATACTTCTGGGAAAAAGTAATTTGTATCGTATTTCACTAAATTACTCAAGTTTATTAACAATTTAAATATTCTGAAAACGCCATATGAACAATTACTATAGTAACTTATAGTAAAACAGTGCTTCAAACTAAACTAGCAGTGTATTATGCTTTATGTATTAAACCTTGTTAATAATTCAATCATTTCATATTTCACTACAGATTACAAAATACATTTGTATCGTATTTCACTAGATTACTGAAGTTTAGTAACTTAATCTAAATACTTTGGAATGCCCATATGAAAAATACGAAAGTAAAGTGTTTTGAACTAAACTAGTAGTGTATTATACCTTGTTAATAATTCAATTGTTTTATGTTTCTCTACAGATTATGAAATACATTAAGTTTAGTAACTTAATATAAATACTTGAAATTTGAAATGCCCATATGAAAAATACTATAGTAATTTCTAGTAAATAGTGTTTTGAACTAAACTAGTAGTGTGTTACACTTCTACAACATTTTGTATTATCATAAACATTGTAGTAATATTTTGCTTGTACTACAGTAAACTGTGGTGTAGAATTGTAGTATAATACACCCTATAGTTGTAGAAACCTATTGGCAACATTGTTTATTACTATAGTTGTTGTGTTTATAGTTGTGTTACCATAGCAGCTATAGAAGTACCACAACAGACTTTACTCTAGTATGGTTTAAAAACACTACAGTATTTACTAAAATGACTACAGTATTTTTCATGTGTATTTAAGTTTCATTAGTTACTCCCCAACTCTGAATATAATGCAGAGTGAGTATTTTGACGAACAGCTTACGTCGCTCAGATGAGAAATGAAGGCTTTTAACATGTTTCAGGCGGTGCGTAAACATGAAGGAGGTGTTGCTGGAGGCGTCGGGCTGCTTTTGAAGATGACCGCAGATGAGTTTGGCATGCCATCCCACTGAAAAATGCCGGAGTCTTGCTATAGGGCGGCCCGGAGCATGTGGAGAACACTTGAATATATATATCTGAGTATTTAATCTCAAAACAGTGTGGGACGTGGATCTTTCAATGGGCTGAATTCCTTCTCCATGTGTGAGAAACCTGCAGGACTGAAACAAATGGCTGTGCATTGGAATATAGAAAGGGTTTATAAGAGGGGAAAAACACTAGAAAGAACTTACAGGTCTTGGAAGAAATTTAACTGACACTGGATAAAGTGTGTGAAACGTTGAAATGTTTACTTTTATTCGTAGCCCGGATACAAATTTACCATTGGAACATTAATTGCAATGCATAAATCTTGTCCTGTCACTTCTTGCCTCAGAGCATTGCAGCTCACTTTAAACAGATTACTGTTGTTTTACTGTTGTTTTACGAAGACTAGCATTAAGAAACTTAACATTTGACAATATGCATTTTCAAAAAGAGATTCTATTTACCTCAAAATAAAATGAACATAATTATTGCTCGTAGCTTTTGCAAATGATTTGTATGGGAAAGGGATTGATAATACTTTCTTTAATACAAATAGTTTTTTAAGCAATATAAATATAAAAAATTTAGAGCAAGAAAATATATATGGCAATCCCTCAGGTTGAGGATGATGATCTTCATTTGATAATACTCGGTGTTCCTAAATCCACAGGATGAGCAGCATGTAACAGCATGAAATGTCTGTCACTTGTTTTTTTATTTATGGAATAATTAAAGGAAAATACTTTTCTAATGGAAACTACAGGGCACTAGAGGGCGCTGGTGAGAGACATAGAGTGTATAATAGGTGAGTGGGAGAATGAGGAAGAGGGTCAGTTTTGTTAGAGGGAACACATGGGCTGCGTCCGAAACCGCTTACTTCCATACTATACCGTACGCTAGAATCAGTATGTAAGCCGAGTTGTATGTCAGAATTCATAGAATTCGAAAATCAGTTTGCGAGAAGTACCCGGATGACTTACTACTTCCGGCGAGATTCTGAAGCGCGCATCCCATGCATGCTGCGCTATCCCATGATGCCCCGTGAGCGAATTCATAAATGGGAGTAAAGCGATGCAACTGACGCAGGTAGGACATGTGACATGTGACTGTTTCGGACGCAGCCATGGTTCTTTGAGGCTACTTCAAACTGTTAGAAATTTTGCGAAGTATTAGTTGTGAAACTTGGAGTTTTAAGCTCAACTTAAGGACTTCCATAATGTTTTAATGGTATGATGTCTGATTTCTTTGTAACACTAACAAAGAAAGAAGAAATGCTCGCATGTGTTTAGCATTTTTCCTTATCGTAATCACAACAGTAATCTGGTAGTGTTTGCGTTGCTTTAGCTTTCTCTGGGTTAATTATTGTGATCTCTTCCGATTGCAACAGAGAAATACTGGGAAATCTCTGTAGACTGATGCCATTTCATGCCGTTCAGTCTTATAATCTTAAAATGTGAACAAAATCACCTGTTTTGTTATCACTTTAGACATTACGCTAGAGAATCATTCTAATACTAGCTCTAAAGTGAAGTTGGTGAAGTCGCAACGTTTCTGCTGTTCTGACGTCAGCTGCAGATGTGAAGGAATGGCGGAAGAAAGTAGTTCCTCACGAAAAAGTATTTTTGAGACTTTCCATGCTTGAACAGGCACGCCTGTTACTATATATATATATATATATATATATATATATATATATATATATATATATATATATATATATAGTTTGATTGAAACATTTGATTTGAATATTCAGCATATATTCAAATTATTATACTTTTAATTAAGCAATAAATAATTGTACTTAATTTTTTACAATAACTAATTAATATGTCAACGGCAATAGCCTAGTGGTTAAGTGCGTTGACATATAGCACCATGGTGATCACAGTGACCTGAGTTCAATTCCCGGCTCGAGGTCCTTTGCCGACCCTTCCTCTCTCTGCTTCCAATACTTTCCTTTTTGTAACCTCCCCTATACTATCCAAATTAAATGTGAAAAACCCTTGATTTCATGTTAATGAGTTTTAAGTTTTAATGACTTTCACTTTTTATGTACTTAATTTTTTAACAAATCATTTATTTCAACATTTCAACATTCCAATATTTAAATTCCAAATAACTGATCATCAATCTGTTTCAAAATTGTTTAATTACAACATCTAACTTTAATTAATAGACAGGAAATAGATCAATTAAATAAATAAAAACCTTCTAATTTCAACATGGGCGGCATGGTGACTCAGTGGTTAGCACTGTCGCCTCACAGCAAGAAGGTCGCTGGTTTGAGTCCTGGCTGGGTCAGTTGGTATTTCTATGTGGAGTTTGCCTGTTATCCCCGAATTGGGGTGGGTTTCCACCGGGTGCTCCTTTTTCCTCACGTTCCAAGCATGTGCGCTATAGGTAAATTGGATAAACTAAATTGGCCATAGTGTATGTGTGTAAAGAGTGTGTATGGATGTTTCCCAGTACTGGGTTGTGGCTGGAAGGGCATCCACTATGTAAAACATATGCTGGATAAGTTGGCGGTTCAATCCTTAATGAATAAAGGGACTAAGCCGAAGGAAAATGGAATGAATGAATTAACAGTTATTTTTGCTGCCCTATACTGGACATTCTATATGAAAAAAAAATTTTCTAGAGTATCCGTGTGCTGAGAATAGTCCTCCAGAGTAATCTGCATTTCAGCATGCATGGAGGGCTCTGGGAACCCATGCCAGAAAATGTCAAGGGCTTGTCATCAATTTTTCAGATTTGTCATCAGCCTTATCAGATCTAGCAGTGCATCTCCTTCCTGAGTGTGAATGGAAAAATGGAAGTCATTCATTCGGCGCTGGAAACTGTACGGCCGCTTCGCATATGTGTGTCTTTGACTCTGCATAAACAAAAAATGGATTTTGAAAAATGCCAGATCTCTTCCAGATGGCTTCACACAACACCTCGTGTAAAATCGCGACTCAATGTGGCATTCTGTGTGCACCTAGTCCCGAGAGACGCGTACAATAACAAGTCATTCTTCACAACCGTCTTTTGTTTGGCCATAAATGAGAACTACTTCAACAAACAATCACCAAACATCTGAACATTAACTCATTTGTCAGGATGTTTACACAAATCTTGAGGTTTATTTACTGGGCTACTAGAACTAGTAGTTAAGCAAGGATCTTGACTTTTTTGTTTGTTTATTTGCTTGTGTTTGTTATTCCAATCCTAATTTTCATTCATAGATTGTTCTGCTTATTTCTTAGTTTTTTCCCTATAATATTAATGGAGCTAGGACAGGTAAATCAAGAACTTTGCCTTTCAGCTCAGCTCCTTCTTTACAAAATGAACCGGTACATCGGTCGCATTACCAGTACTCTCACCTATGGTCATGAGCTTTGGGTCATGCCCGAAAGGACAAGATCTTGGATACAAGCGGCCGAAATGAGTACCCTTTTAGAGAGGCTGAGGAGCTCTGTCACCCGAGAGGAGCTCGGAGTAGAGCTGCTGCTCCTCCACATCGAGAGAAGTCAGCTGAGCTGTTTCAGATGCCTCCTCCTGGATGCCTACCTAGGGATTTGTTGCTATTTTCAGACCGGCGCAACCCAAATTTTTATGTTTTTATGTATGTTGTTTAAATAGCAAATCCATTTGCACCACTTTGTGGACTCATGGGTGATCTGGTCTAAAAAGGAGGAGGTGTGTTAAAGCGCATTGTTGGCGAGTTGATATTTTGAGGAACTGAAATAGACTGCGCTATTGACCAACTAAAAGCAGGTCTAAAGTCCAGCACAGAGCGCATTAGTTATGCGCCTATGCGGGTCCAAAACACTTACACATTGCTTAATACACACAGGATGTCCAGCAATACACAAATATCTTTACATATGGGAAAAATTAACGGATTAAAATGTTACAAAAATTATTACTTACTACATAGATATAAAAACCACTGCCTCCATGCCTTCTTCACCTTGGGGGGCTTTTTTCAGTTTATTCATGACAATTTGCATTTTTATTATAATCTTATAATTATTAGCATTATTATTTATTATATGCATATTTATATTTGTTTTAATAAAAACAAGTTTAGATTTGTCCACCTGTTGGTTTTGGAGATGTATGAATCACCATGGGGCATAAAAATAAGATGTGTGTTTGGATATAACTTCTTTGACCACACTTCCTTATTATTGTTCTTTTATTCTTTGGAAATTAGAACTGAATTCAGAAATAATTTTAAAACAAATCCTTGCACTTAACAAACGAAATTAAATATGTAGGCTAATGGATGTCTTCAGTGGAGTGCGTCCAACACGGTTTCCTTATCCCGGAAAGTAAAGGAGTAAAGTAAAGAGTAAAAGTAAAGTAAAGAGGCCAAATGGAAAAGGCTCGTTTCTTATCCTCGCGCTGCAGAGGGTCTGTTTAACTGTTTTCTCGCTAGTGAAGCGTTCAGTTTTTCCACTTACAAAGTCTGCTATGTAAATCGCAAATGCACCATGGCACGACACACCAATAATCTCATTAAGAGAATAAGCACAACTGTGTTAGACCATGCGCCGGGACACAGAGCGTATTTTTCTGTCCTTAAAATAGCAAAAGTGGATTCAGTTATCACCTTAATGCTTTTTAATGCTTAATGGAATTTTTTTCTTACACTGCATTAAATCTACAAGTTGTTGCTCATGATGAAAGAATTTGTGTTTGGCCATTAGTTCTTACAGATTTTCATCATCACTGATTAATGATTTAAAGATTTAATTAAATGACATCATTAAGAATTAAATTGAGGTAAAGAGCATTTGGTTTCTGATATGCACTGTAAATGGTCAACCAATCAGAACAGACTGGGCCATCTGACTAATCAGAGCTGAGAACACCCATCTGACCAATCGGAGCAAAATAGGGCTTTCTAATCAGACAAGTCAGAGAAGAGCAGGTCCATCTAATCTGACCAATCAAAGCAGAGATGGAATACATCTAATCTGACGAATCAGAGTCAAGTAAAGCCATCTTATCTGACCAGTCAAAGTCAAAAAGGACTATTTCTAATGTGACAAATCGGTGTTGAAAAGGGCCTTCTAATCTGACCAGTAAAGCTGAGTAAGGAATCTATAACTTGACCAATCAATATCGAGAAAGACTACATCTAATATCACCAATAAGAGCCGAGTAAGGTTATCTAATCTGACCAATCAGAGTTAAGTAGAACCATCTAAGTTTACCACTCAGAACAAAATAAAACCATCTAATCTGACCAATCAGAGGCAAGAAGGGCAACATCTTATCTGACCAATCAGAGCCAAAAAGAACCATTTCTACTCTGACCAATCAGAACAAAAAAGAACCATATCAAATCTGACCAATCAGAGCCAAAAAAGGACCATTTCTAATCTGGCCAATCAGAGGCAAGAAACGCCTTCTAATCTGACCAGTAAAAGCAGAGAAGGACCATTTCTAATCTTACTAATAAGAGCAGAGTAAGGGACATAAAATCTGACCAATCAAAGTTGAGAAAGACTACATCTAATCTCACCAATCAGATCAGAAATGGACTACATCTAATCTCACCAATCAGAGCAGAGTAAAGTCATCTAATCTGACCAATCAGAGTTAAGTAGAACCATCTAAGTTTAGCACTCAGAGAAAGTAAAACCATCAAATCTGACCAATCAGAGCCAAAAAGAACCATTTCTAATCTGACCAATCAGAGCTGAGAAAGACCTTTGTATCTGACCAGTAAAAGTTGAGAAGGACTTTTTATAATCTGACCAATAAGAGCAGAGTAAGGGACATCAAAACTGACCAATCAAAGTTGAGAAGGACAACATCTAATAGCACCAATCAGAGCAGAGTATGATCATCTAATCTGACCAATCAGAGTTAAGTAGAACCATCTAAGTTTACCACTCAGAGCAAAGTAAAACCATCAAATCTGACCAATCAGAGCCAAGAAGGACAACATCTGATATGACCAATCACAGCCAAAAAAAAACCCATTTCTAATCTAACCAATCAGAGCCAAAAAAGGACCATTTCTAATCTGACCAATCAGAGCCGAGAAAGGCCTTCTAATCTGACCAGTAAACATTGAGAAGAACCATTTTTAATCTGACCAATCAAAGTTGAGAAAGACTATATCTAATCTCCCTCATCAGATCAGAAATGGACTACATCTAATCTTACCAATCAGATTCAAGTAAGGTCATCTAATCTGACCAATCAGAGCTAAGTAAAACCATTGAATCTGACCAATCAAAGCCGTGTAGGGCCATCTAATCTGACTAGTCAGAGCCAAGAAGGATCACATCTAATGTGACCAATCAGAACAGAGATAGATTATATCTAATTTGACCAGTCAGAGTTTAGAAGGACCATTTCTAATTTTACCAGATCAAGATCAGATCAAAGTAAAACCATGTAATCTAATTTGATCTAATTTAATCAGAGGCTTACAGAAAATAAGAAAGTGAAAGAATTAATCTTTGAACAATTTGTTTAAATATCTTTAAAGAATTAGTTCACATGATATGTATATTATGCGAAATAAAATGATGCCTGTAATATTGTAGAAGAATACCAAAAATACAGTAAGAGCACTTTAACAACTCACTGGGAGGAAAGATTGGCAGTCTACACTGAATTTAAAATTCAACCTTCCATAGTATTTGAGAAAATTGTCCAAATGGACATGCATGTATGCATTTGACACTTTTATCCATTGCCTCAAAGTTCTTCAGTTAATTACATCATGCATTTTCTGAGAATCAAACATTGACATTGGCATTGCTTAATGCACTATTTGAGGTTTAGAAATGCTTGCATGTAAGTGAAAGAGTGCTTTTAAGTCATTCTTGAAGCCTGAAAGCACTTGTTCCCCGCTTATTGTGTCCCAGTTTACACCTGGTATTACAATGCGTTGAGCTCTATTAAATCACAATTAGACGAGATAGACACCTTCCTGTTTACACCTGCTGTTTTAATCCGTCTTTTCAGTACACATTCAAGCACTTTCCTGGCATTTTTTTTTTATTTTTAATTTTTTTGAGGGAAAGGTCTTTAGTAGAATTCTTTTTCTAATCTTTCAATCTGATATTGTGACATAAGCTCACAAAATCTATGAACGAGAGAGAGGAAACTGAACAAAACAACTACAAAATGGGAAACTACACAAATGCTGTGGGTTTTTGTTACATTGTTGGCTTGCAGCAAGCTTTTGTTGAGAGAGCTGTACGAGAACTGGAGAATGGCGAACTTTGTCTTTTATCAGTTGAATTCGTTACCATTCAGACACATCACCAGAACAAATTGTGGTTATGTGTATATGATATTTCGAATAACAAATGTAGAAGGAAATTAAATTGCTTAATTTTAAATGACTTATGTTTATTTCTTTGCATTTTAACTTTGTAAACTATGTCAGATGATTTTGAATCTTGCACTTAACAAAAATCCTTATTTACAAAAATAAAATAAAACTGAAACTAATAAAAAATTTACTCATTTATTAACCCTCAAATGGTTCCAAACTTTTATGAGTTTGGGCCCGTGCGCCCCTGGGTCTCCTCATGGTTTGTCTCCTCATTTTGTGAGTCAACTAACAACAGTTGTTCACTCCCATCTTTTCCCCTGCTCTGCTGGCCATGCCCACTCCTCCCTCTGCTCGCAGAGCTCCACACCCATCTTGGAGCATTTTTTGAAACAATTCTAAGGTAAACTTGAACTGAAAGAGGGGGATTCATGACCCTTTAAGGCTGCTGTCTTGTGGGTTGTTGTATTTGAATTTGAGGATGGGTAGATGGTAGTGGTAGATGATAGTGATCATGTGTCCTATGAATACATGTTTAAAAAATTTTTCTTTGGTTAAGTTTTTATAATACAATATTTATTCAGATGATTTTGAATCTTGCACCTAACAAAAATCCTTATTTACAAAAATAAAATAAAACTGAAACTAATAAAAAATTTACTCATTTATTAACCCTCAAATGGTTCCAAACTTTATGAGTTTGGGCCCGTGCGCCCCTGGGTCTCCTCATGGTTTGTCTCTTCATTTTGTGAGCCAAGTGACAACAGTTGTTCGCTCCCCTCATTTCCCCTGCTCTGCTGGCAACGCCAACTCCTCCCTCTGCTTGCAGAGCTCCACACCCATCTTGGAGCATTTTTTGAAAAAACTCTAAGGTATACTTGAACTGAAAGAGAGGGTTTCATGACTCTTTAAGGCTGCTGTCTTGTGGGTTGTTGTATTTGAATTTGAGGATGGGTAGATGATAGTGATCATGTGTCCTATGAATACATGTTTCAAAAAATGTTTCTTTGGTTGAGTTTTTATAATACAATATTTATTCAGATGATTTAGAATCTTGCACCTAACAAAAATCCTTATTTACAAAAATAAAATTAAACTGAGAGTAATAAAAGCTAAACTAAAACTAGGCAATTTCAAAACATAGAAACTAATAAAACTAGTAAACCTCTCTCTGAAAACAAATTAAAAACGAACTGAATTTAAAAACAAAAAGTCAAAACGAAATAAAAACTAAAACTAATGAAAAATCCTAAACTTTTATAACCTTGATTGCTCCAGGACAGCAAATGTCATTACTGGACGAGGGCTCGAACCTCCTGCTCTCAGCAGTCCAGAAGGAAGGACTGTCTTCACTGCTTTTCCTCACTTCAGGAATAACTTATAAAGGCTGCGGATTTATGATTTAGCGGCGTAAGAATGTGCACATGTGTAAAAACAGGCATATTTTATGTTTGAGCACAGGCGTAAAGTGATGTGTGACTGCTATATAAAGGCTTTGTTCGTTCACATCTGTAAGCCTTGTCAAGATAACGTCACAGGGCTCTGCTCATTTTTCACCACTGCACCAACAAGCCAGAGGAAAAACCACTGTAGTTCAGATTTGAATTAAAAGGTTGAAGAACTGCAGAGCCGCAGCAGTGCTTTTGGAAACAGTAGTATACCTTCTTTTGCAAGTGTTTAAAGCAATGCATGTATAAATTATATAAATGCACACAATTTAATTAAATTCAATTCAATTCAACCCCCCCCCCCCCCCCCCCCCCCAAAAAAAAAAAAAAAAAACAGGCGAAATGCATCATGTTTTTACAACAATAATAATCTTTAAGTGATCGTTCACCCCATTGGGAAAATTTACTCATGTATTTACCCTCAAATGGTTCCAAACTTTTATGAGTTTCTAACTTCTGTTGAACACAAAAGTTACAATCACTTCAACAATCCCAGATTATTCACCTTAAAAAAACTTTTGGTGGTTGTTTAAACTACTTATTTAAAATAAGTTGAAACAACACAATTCCTATAGGATTTGTTGGGACAACTTAATGGGTTTATGTTCAATCCACTTAAGTTTGTAAAAACGATTGAGTTAACTTTATCTCTTTGTGTTGGGATTGTGTGGAACTCAGCATTTTTTACAGTGTTCAAAGCAAAGCATGTTTTGCGAGCGCAGTTCAACATGAGAAACGTGCACGGCCAGAGCTGCGCTCACGTGCACAGACGGCATTACACAAATTCCTTCCTAATTGTACATTTGACATCTTTCAAAGCCGGAGAAGTGGCAGTCCGGCAACGAGGAATCTGGGGATAAGGCGATATACGGACCACATCCGTCCCGCTTCTCCCGTGGGCTATTTAAAAGTACAGTAGGCTGTATTTTCCGCTGCAAAGCCAAGCACCCACCCTTCCGTCCTTGCAGCATATTGGAAACAGATGCCGCTGGATGCAAGGCCCGGCTAATTTAAGTGGACAGGCCAGATGGAGGAGAATGATTGCACACTACCCCCTGTTGGCTTTCATTTCGTAAGGTTTCAGAAACATGGCAGAGGTCTGCAGAGAGCCAGTATTGTTTTACTGTTGGACGTTTTAGCCCCGTGTAGCAGTGTGTTCAGCGTGGGCAGCAGATTCTGAAATTAGACAGTCACACGTACAGGCTTTTATTGCCTTGAGAGCCATGAGAGACTACACTGTAAAACAACTGAGTTCCACACAATACATTCATGTTGTCCAAACACAAATTGATTAAGTTAACTCAATTGTATTTACAAATTTAAGTGGATTGAACAGAAAACGATTGTGTCCCTTAAAAAATGTCTGTTGCTTCAACTTATTTTAAATAAGTAGTTTAAACAAGTAGCTTCAGTCATTTTTTGAGTGTAGCATGCAGATTTCACTGCAGAAAAAAATCAGTTTTTCAATTGGAAATAGCTCTAACTAAATATAACCTACACTGAAAAAAAGTGTTGCATGCAAAACTGTTGCAAACAATTTATTTGTGTTGAATTTAAACAAACAAATTAAATTTAATAATGTTCAACTTAATTTGTTTGTTTAAATTCAGCCCAAATAAATTGTTTACAACCCCTTAACATAAAAAAATTGAGTAAATCCAAGGAATCATCTTTGAACCATTTTTTGCAGTGTACTGGCTCAGATAGTCAACCCAGGCTCATTCTGAAAATGTACCCCTATATATATTTCTGGAGAGTGGCAAATACGTCCCAGGAGCTACGTTTTGTTTTGTTTTTTGCAGTGTTTGTTATCGCGAATACACTAAAGCACTTGTGAGTGCTGTTCATACCTGCTGTTCTCACGTACATCCACCAGAGGCCACTGTTGACTGACTGACCCACCCTCCTCCTTCCCTAAACCCAACCAATAGTGTTTTCAAAAGCACCGATTGACCAGCGCCCACGCACTTCCCTAAACCCAACCGACAGTGATTTCAAAAGCAATCCAGAAAAAGAAAAGCCCCTTATTATTTTTTTTTCTCCACGTTTTCAGATTTTACCACATTCTCATCCTGTTATTAACTTGTTTATTAAATTTTTTGGGTTTTGTTTTTTTTCTTACTTGCTTTCTGGAACTGTTCTTAGCCGGACTTGAATCCTGCTGTCGTGGTCAACTCCTCTCTGCATCTCAAGTCTGCTTATGTACACTGTCATCCATATGGAGGTAAGCTGTCAGCTGCTACACTCTCAGCAAAAAAGGTACACGCTGGTACAAATAATGTTCCTTAAGGAACAGTTTTGTACCTTTGTAAAAGTTGTACCTTATCCAGAAAAGACCTCCTATCACACTGTTGTTACTTTTATGGTACAATTTAAATAAAGGTACACAACTGTTCTCATAAAAAAGATACAAGTGTTGGACAACTCCTTCTTTATGAGAATATCTCAGAAACACTCTCTTGTTTGGTACCTTTTCAAAAGGTACATACATATTTGTGCTTAAAGAGTCCATATTGGTACCTAAAAAGTACATATTACCTAAAAAAATTTAAGAGAAACACTTTTGTTCTTTTTAGGTACTAATATGTACCCTTGAGGTATTAATATGGACTTTTAGGTACAAATTTGTACCTTTTGAAAAAGTACCACCCCAGTGACAGCTCGCGTACCTTTATTTCTGAGAGTGTATGGAAATAAATATGACTAGAAAGGCAAAGTGATTTTATGAATAATTGCCATATTAAAAGATGAATTATCATTTAAAAGCATATAATACATTAATTATTAGGTTCTATGATACAAAACAACTGGTCAAACAAAACTATAGGTATTGTAAACTAAACGTTTAAGGCATTTTAATAAGCATTTGGTAAGCATTTTCTGATAAATACATTTTCATTATTGATATCCACACCTTTTGGGTTTGCTTTCCACTACATGTGAGCTGGCAAAAGTCCTGCATATGCAAAGTATGCATGCAGTCATTTTATTATGGTAAAACTAATCAAACACAAATCTCATTACAATACTTTTGCATAATTCTATTTCTATTTTAAAATTAAGTAAATTAAATAACTTTTAAGTTTACAAAGGTATTGTGTGAAAATTGGAGATAAAATTTTTTATATTGTAGATGAATGTGTGTTTCTGTAACATTTTTGTGAAAAGTGTTTTGAAATGTTTAGCAAAAAAAGATCTTTTGATTTATGTTAAAGTATTTTTTATTCTTTATTGTAAATGGAAAAGCTGCATTTACACAAAAATAAACTTTTTTTAAAACATTGTGTAAAAATGTATTTGATGTTTTAGATTTACTGAAAATAAAATGACGTATTTTGGACAAAGCAAAATACCTTTAAATAGTTCTTGAAGGAACACATTTCACACTGTTAAGGTACAAAGTGTCTTGTCACTGTGGTGGTACCTTCATGGATCAGATTTGTACCTTTGATGAAGGTACAATAATGTATCTGCAGGTTTTATAAACCAAAGGTATATTTGGGTTTTCCATGGTACAAATCATGTCCTTAAAGGTACAAACTGCAATGGCTCAAATTAGTTTCTTTGTTTTAAGGTAAAATTCTGTTCTATAAAAAGGTACTGCCCCAGTAACAAGGGTTTGTAACTTTGGTACAACATTGTATCGTTTTTTTCTGAGAGTGTAGGGTGAAAAGGAACAGAGTCACACCGCCCCGTAGCGTTTGTTTTTTAAGACAAAATTCAGCCAATGTACTTCTAGCTACATAATTCGAGATCTCCAGAAATGTATATAGGGCTACGTTTTCAGAATGAGCCTATGTTGTCCTCATTAGCATAAACAGCCCTGAGTGAGAAGCAGCTGTCCGCTATTAAAGTTTTGAATCTGTACACATACAGTAACAGCAAAGTTTGTAGCTCCGCCCTCTTTTAAAAAGAACACAATCTCATTTGAATTTAAAGTGACAGTCACCAAAACTGCACAATCAGGATCAAAGGCTAAAAAGGGCAGCTTCAAAGAGTTATAAACCATTATTTGTGTGGTATTTTGAGCTGAAACTTCACGAACGTGCTCTAGGGATATCAGAGACTTGTTTTAAATCATTTTACATCATAAAAAAATTCAATTTCAAGTAGTTATCTCACAATTCTGACTTGTTTTGTTTTTACAAATTTTGAGTTTATTTCTCACAATTCATTTTTTTTTTAATGTTGAATGTTACGTCATGACTTTTCTGCCACAATTGTGAGTTTATATATCGCAATTGGAAGTTACAAATATGTAATTGTGAATCAGACTTTTTGTCTTGGAATTCTGAGCTGTTTTTGTCAATTTAGGATTGCAACTTTTTTCTCAATTGTGAGCCAGTATTTTTTACTGTTGGATGTTTTAGCCCCGTGTAGCAGTGGATTCGACGTGGGCAGCAGTTTCTGAAATTAGACTCACACATATACAGGCTGTTATTGCCTAGAGAGCTATGAGAAACGATGGAAGTTTTTTTCCAAAACACTTTAGGTCAAAATTCTTGCTATTAACAAACACTAATAAACTACTAATTAGGTGTTTATTAATAGTTAGTAAGGTAGAAATTTCCTCATCATTTAATCATACTCAAGTAGTTCTAAAATTTTAATTTTGAAGAATGTTTGGGGAAAAAGATAAGCCATTGACATCCATAGAACGTCACTTTTGAGCACTTTTCTGACATTGTTTTGCATATAAAGCCATACTGCGACAATGTGTTGTCTAACTATTCTTTCTCTTTCATCTGCAGATGTGTTGTCGGTTCTTTCATTTAGACCTATTTCAGGAAACAGGTAAGAAAACAATTTAGGGGTGTGCGATATGAGTTATGTATGATATTTTAACACAGAGGAGGGTTGTCATTCACTTTGCACAGCAAACAAAAACAAAAATAAAATAAAACAAGACTCCTAAAGCATTGCCAAAAGCCTATCATGCAGTTATAATGACCCTATAATTCAAGTTATAAAATCAAAAAATATCTTTGTGTGGGTTTTTGTTTTTATAACATATGATATATGTGTCACAGTATTCAGGTAAAGTCTAGATGGCATACAACTGCAGATATTCACGTCAATCTAGCACCATTTTTGTGACTCTGTACAACAATAATTCAAATTTTTACATTACTTTTAGGGTTGGGGTTCGGGTAAATGTTAATTAAATACAATTGTATGGGTAATGTACTAAATAGTATGAATAAAACAGTTTTTGTATTACCGTGATGGTTGGGGTTGGGGTAGACGTTAATAAAATACAATTAATGGGTAATTTAATGAATAATAAAAATAAATTAACCTCCGCCCAAAGGTGTATCCCTTCTAGCTAGCAGAAGTTGATTTTCTATCGATTTAAAAATGCAACAGTTTCACAAACAATTAGTTCATATTGAGTTAGTTACATATTAAACTGCAGAGTTTGAGTAATTTGTGTCTCATAATGCTATTTGAAGACATAAATAAACAAAAAACAACCAAAAATCATTATCTACAGACAATTTTTGTAATAATTTACAGTAACAGTAAGTGTTAATGAACCAAATGTTTTACAGTACATGCACAAATTCTACTGATTCTACTAGTGTAATTGCCAAATCTCAGGCTTTTAGCAAAAAGGCATTAAATTTATCAAAAATTGACAGTTTCCATTTCAAACAAATGCTGTATTTTTGACATTTTCATTAAGTAATACTGAAGTTATAGTAATAGTGGAGTAACTAGAGTACTAGTGAAAATTCTGTTTTGCATCGCAGGAATAAATTTCATTTTAAAACATATTCTAATAGAGAGCAGTTATTTTAAATTGGAGTAATATTTCACAGATTTGCGCTATTTTTTAAATCGAAATAAATCCAGTATGACATTTTTATCAGTTTGCTGTAATCAGTATAAAAAAATGGTTTCTGAAGAATCATGTGACAGGCTGACATAATATTGCCGAAAACTCTGCTTTGCATTGCAGGAATACATTTCATTTTAAAACATATTCTAATACAAAGCAGTCATTTTAAATTGCAATAATATTTCACAAATTCACTCTATATTTTAAATCTAATAAATCCAGTCTAATTTTGCTTATTTCGATTGCAAATATATATAATTTCGATTGCAAATATACCCCCTCCCCCAGAATATCTTTGAATGATGCATTATTTAGTTTTACACTGCTTTTTTTGTGCCATTTAATGTTTGACAGCCTCAATTCCTACACTCCGAAAAATATTTAGGCCTAGCAAATGCGATTTATGTATTATTATTGCCTATGGCTTACATACTTTTAACATAATCCAACTAATAAACATTATGTGATTGATATTTGTCAGTCAAACATAAATAAAAAAAATAAGAACAAGATTTACATAATAATATGCATAAATTCAGTGTGTTTTAAATGCTTCTTATTATTCATCTGTTGTGTGTATATGGAGCTACATCAATTTTGCCCCCAAATATTAAGTAAGTCAATCTCTTAAAATTGTAACTGGTTGGATCTGGCTTTTTTTATACAGCTATTATAACATAAGAACATATATTCATGTTATAACTAGGGCTGGGTATCGAGTTCGATACTTTTTAAGCACCGACCGAACCGTCTCGATATTACCGAGTATCGAAAAAATAATTTTCGTTCGGTACCAAATTTCGATACCCAAGGGTATAATCTTGTTAACGTGAGTGAGCACCACTTTTAGCACTTCTTGCTTGTCTACCGTTAAAGTTTAAGGCCCAGTTTACACTGCAGATAAATGTGACCCAATTCCGATTTTTTGTTCATATGTGACACAGATCGGATCTGTATGATGACTGTGTAAACAGAAAAAAAACGCATGCATTCGGATATTCAGCGATCGGTTTCAGGTCTCCTTCATATGTGGAAATAAATCAGATATAAATCGGATATGTGACAATGCGACTGTCATGTAAACAGGCAGATCGGATTTATTAAGGCGTTCTGTTCTCATCATCATTAAACTTGTGACAATGTGGTGCTTCTCCACGGTTTAAAGATGTATAAGGAAGAGCGTGTGTGGAGATTCCGACGCGGTAAACAACAACAACAGAGGAAACATGGAGGAAAGTGGTCAGTCGCCACAATTTGCTCCCACCAGACCTGAGATCTCTCTCACACATTCCTCTGAATGATGGAGGACATCATACAGCATATAAACCATAAGCGCAAGCTGCGAAGACGGCCCTTTCCCACCTCCTCCGCCTCAAAATCATTTTAAAGTTGGGCGAACTTCGTGTTGTAACTTTTGCTTTTTGACGCTAATAATACACTCACTGCGGGCTACACATAGAACAACTTTATTCTCTCCAACAACACCAGTGCCTTGCAAAACACCAGTTTTAATCAATTAAAAAAAAAAATGAAGCACATATTTGTGGACAAACTGGTGCTCCTCGGCCCATCTTTGCTCCTAAAGGACAAGATGAGGGGTGTCCAAACTCAGTCCTGGAGGGCCGGTGTCGTGCATATTTTTGTTCCAACCCCAATTAAACACACCTGAACTAGCTAATCAAGCTCTATAGGTATACTAGAAACCTCCAGGCAGGTGTGTTGAAGGAAGTTGGAGCTAAACTATGCAGGACAGTGGCCCTCCAGGACTGAGCTTGGACACCCCTGGACTAGACCTTTCTTGGATGCTGCTTTTGTACCAAATCATAATTACCATCACCTGTTGACATCGCCTGTTTCAAATCACATCAATATTTAACCAATGTATCTAATTACTAGCCCTAAACTAAAGTACAACGGCTGGAACAGCATCAGCTGCGTAAAACATATGCTGGAATAGTTGATGGTTCATTCCACTGTGGCCACCCCTGATAAATAAGGGACTAAACCAAAGGAAAATGAATGAATGAAAATCAAAATATTACAAACAGTTAGTGATAAACTTCAACTTGATTCATTTTTTAAATGTATTTGCTTTAATGTTATGCATAAACAACCTCTTTGTTTATCTTTGTTTATATTCCACAGATAAAAGAAGTTGATCTTTATTTCTGGGTTGAGCTATAGCTTTATGTCTTCTGTAATCTAAATATTAACCTCGTCTAGCTGAAACTCAGTCCAGTAACCGAGCATGTATCATCATCATCATGGCTGTACTGTGTAATTTGTGCTTGTGTGTGTGAGAGATAGAGATGGTTAGCTGACTCGGTGAGGTCTGTGGAATAATTGCACGCTGTACGCACATGTCAACGTCACTACAGCAAACATTCGCTCATTTCATCCTATCGTAACCTGAGCCGGCCTTTATTTTCACTACAGGCCAGTAATATTTACTTAGCCGAGCCTGATCCGTGCACACAAGTGATCTCAACTGTTTTCTAAGCCATGTTTGACTTGAATTAAATCTGTGGCTGTAAATAAGACATCTTAGAGGGGGGTTCTTCGCTAATCGAGAGCAGAAGCACATTGTAAAACTGAACTTGTACACAAATAATGAGTGTGGGAACGCTGAGATGGTCAACATAATTGAGTACAGCCCATTTGGAAAGTGAATATTTTTATCCATTTCTCAGTCTTATATTTTGATGCGTTTCAACAAAACAGATTTATTAAATGGATATACACTCACCACCGGCCACTTTATTAGGTACACCTTACTGGCACCAGGGTGGACGCCCTTTTGTCTTTAGTGCTGCCTTAATCCTTCATGGCATAGATTCTACGAGGTGCTAGAAATATTCCTCAGAGATTTTGGTCCATATTGACATGATAGCTTGGAAGTATCCTGCTGGAAGTAGCCATCAGTAAGAAGTAGCCATCAGAAGATGGGTACACTGTGGTCATAAAGGGATGGACATGGTCAGCAACAATACTCAGGAAGAATGCAGCGTTGACACGATTTTCAATTGGTACTAAAGGGCCCAAAGTGTGCCAAGAAAATATCCCCCACACCATTACACCACCACCACCAGCCTGAACTGTTGATACAAGGCCGGATGTCTCAACAGAAATCGAGACTCATCAGACCAGGCAAAAGCCTGTGCGAATTGTAGCCTCAGTTTCCAGTTCTTAGCTGATCGGAGTGGCACCCGGTGTGGTCTTCTGCTGCTGTAGCCCATCTGCCTCAAGGTTGGATGTGTTGTTTGTTCAGAGATGCTCTTCTGCAGACTTCGGTTGTAATGAGTGATTATTTGAGTTACTGTTGTCTTTCTATCAGCTTGAACCAGTCTGGCCATTCTCCTCTGACATCATCAAGGCACTTGCGCCCACAGAACTGCCGCTCTGGATATTTTCTCTTTTTCGGACGATTCTCTGTTGGACAGGTGTATCTAATAAAGTGGCCGGTAAGTGTATTTATTACAGTTTTTTACAATGGCTATGACAGTTTTTTCAATGCATTTGACAAGTTTCCTAAACCCTTAACACAGTTAGCACAACATCCGTCTTTGTAGGCTATACAATTAGCACATTTCTTGTTGCTTTGACACAAAATGCATCCAGTTAACACTAATATAAAATGCTTGAACTTTTTTACACACAAACTCAACCAAGACCAAAAACAATGTAATTTTACAGTCAAATTTACAAATGCTTTAACATGGTAAGTCAGAACAGATAACATCATGTTCTAAACAAAACTTATATAGGCTAAAGTCAAAGGGAGAAGCTGTTCATATTGTGAATTGAAACACAAATATATTCCCTGTATTTTATTCTGTTGCCAATGAGAAACAGTTTATTGCAGTTATGTATGTATGTATGTATGTATGTATGTATGTATATACATACTGTAAATCTGCTTTTTATAGAAACTACTCTTGTCTGCCATCTGTGCGTTAAAGTTAATTGTGGGTTCTTATCTTATAATTTAGATTTTTATTCTTAGAATTCATCTATCATTTCTGATTTGTTTTTGTTTTTTGTTCAAATTCGGAAAGATATACGAGTTTACGTCTCGCTATTTTTTTATTGAATTTTAGGTTTATGAGTTTATTAGTTTATCATACGGTAGTTTGAAGTTATACACTGAAAAAAATTGTTCAAAGATGACTCCTTGGATTTACTCAATTTTTTACGTTAAGTGGTTGTAAACAATTTATTTGGGCTGAATTTAAACAAACAAATTAAGTTGAATATTGCTCAATTTAATTTGTTTGTTTAAATTCAACACAAATAAATTGTTTGCAACAGTTTTGCATGCAACACTTTTTTCAGTGTACATTGGTAATAGTGAGTTTAATTCATGCAATTCAGACTTTTTTGGGGGGGGGGGGGATTCTTATAGTTTTTTGTCCCACAATTCTTCCTTTTTTGTCAAATTTTAGTTTTACAACACTTCTTATAGTTGTGAGTTTGTATATCGTAATTAGCAGTTACACATTGTTAAAATTGACTTTTTTTGTGGGGAATTCTTACGTCCCACAATTCTTCCTTTTTTTGTTTGTTACTTTTTAGGTTTATTTTAGGTGAATTTTAGGTTTATGACTTTTCTTTCTCACAGTTGTGAGTTTATATATAATAATTTGGAATATATTTGTAATTGTGAGTATTTCTTGCAATTCAGACTTGATTTAGGGAAATTCTAAGTTTACAGTATATCTCGCAATTCTTCCTTTTTTTGTTGAATTTCAGGTTTATGATTTTTTTATACTTTTTTATATTATAGTTTGAAGTTATACATTCGTAATTGTGAGTTTAATTCATGTAATTCAGACTTTTTGTGATGAATTCTAAGTTTACGTCTCAAAATTCTTCCTTTTTTGTCGAATTTTAGTTTGACGACTTTTTTCCACATGGTTGTGAGTTTTTATATCATAATTGGAGTTATACATTTGTAATTGTGAGTTTAATTCTCGTAATTCAGACTTGTTTTAGGGGAATTCAGAGTTTACATTAAGCAATTCTTACTTTTTTTGTAGAATTTTTGTAATATGACTTTTATATACAGTACCATAGTTTGAAGTTATACATTCATAGTTTTGTTTAATTCATGAAATTCTTCCTTTTTTTTTGTCGAATTTTAGGTTTACGACTTATATTTCTTATAGATGTGAGTTCATATATCATAGTTTGAAGTTATACATTGGTAATAGTTCAGTTTAATTCATGCAATTCAGACTTGTTTTAAGGAAGTTCTAAGTTTACAGTATATCTTGCAAATCTTGTTTGTTGAATTTTAGGTTTACTCACAGTTGTGAGTTTATATATCATACTTGGAATTTATATATTGGGACTGAGTTTAATTATAAATTCATAACTGTGAGTTTACTTCTTGCAAATACTTCTTGCAAACATTTTGAATTTATATAACATAATTGGAAGTTATACATTTGTACATTAGAGTTGACTTATTTCAACTCAGACTTTTTTCTTAAAATCCTGACTTATTGCAATTCTTACTTTTTTATTTGAAGTTTATGACTTTTTTCACAATTGTGAGCTTATCATAACTGAAAGTTATAAATTCAAACAAATTTGTGAGGGGATTTCTAATTTACATCTTACAAATCTTACTTTTTTGTTGAATTTAGGCTTATGACTTCTAACAGTTCTAAGTTTATATATAGTAATTAGAAGTTATACATATGAGTTTACCACTTTCAATTCAGATTTTTTGTTCTTGGTATTCTGACTTTACATATTGCAATTCTCAAGTTTTTGTAAAATTTAAATGTACAACTTTTTTGAGTTTTTGAGAAATTGTGAGTTTATTGTTATCAGATGTTATACATTCGTAATTGGGAGTTTACTTCATGCATTTCAGAATTTTTTGGTGGGAATTCCAAGTCAAATCTTATAATTCTTACTTTTTTGGCAAATTTTTGCCTTACAATTTTTTTTCTCTCACAGTTTTGAGTTTGTAATTGGAAATTATACATTTCAGTTTACATCTTTCAATTCAGACTTTGTTTCTTGGTATTCTGAATTTACACATTGCAATTCTCACTTTGTCGAATTTTGAGGTTACAACTTTTTTTCACCATTGTGAGTTTATTGTAATTGAAAGTTATAAATTCATAATTGTGAGTTTACTTCATGCAGTTCATTTTTTGGTAGCCTAATCTTGTAATTCTTACTTTTTTCTCTCATAGTTTTGAATTTATATATCGTAACTGAAAGTTCTACATTTCAGTTTACTTCTTTCAATTCAGACTTTGTTTCTTGGTATTCTGACTTTACATACTGCAATTCTTACTTTTTTGTTGAATGTTAAGTTTACGACTTTTTCACAGTTGTGAGTTTTATCATAACTGGAAGTTATGAAATCGTAATTGTGTGTTTACTCCATGCAATTCTGAATTTTTCCTTGGATTCTTATATCCTTATAGTTCCGACTTTGCTTTTTAAAAAATATCACTTTAATGACCATTTACTCAAGTCACAATTGCCTTTTCTGTCATTTACAATGGCAGAAATAACTTCAATAGAAAACAGATTAGTTTATTAGCTAAAACTGTCCAATTCCAGTCTTAAAACCAACATTCAGTGCACTTCTAGTCCAGTTTCCAATGGCTCATGCTTCATCCCGCTGCATGAACTTATTTCAGCGTCAAAACTCAAGTTCATACGAATGACCCTTGCCGAGGGGCCCTCCCGGCGTTCGTAATTATTAAAATAACATTTTCAAAGACTCGTCCGCCGGGTTTCGCAGGAAGAGGGAGCGTCTTTAAAGGCGAGAAGAGAAAATTAAAAGGCTGATGCACAGATGGAGAGGCATCCATCACTTCACCCCCCCTCAACTCTCAGGTTAAGAAGTTGTTTTGTTATCTCCCGCTCGCCCTTCGGGTGTGATTAAGCCTTGTTTTCCCTGTCCGCCTCGTGTACTTGCGCTTAAATGTCAAAACTATGGCAGGAATGCTGGAGAGGAGAGGTCAAATGAGGTCATACGGAGGATGTAAACAACAATGTTTTCTTTTCTTTTTTCTTAATGGACTGATCCACTTAAGGGAAAGAGCGTAGCTTGATCCCACAGGCCTCCGTGTGTGGATTCCAAGCTGGGATTTAGGTTTTAGATCGCAATCGGACCCGACCTGAGTTTTAACACGGGCTAGGGAAGGATCTAATCGTCTGCACAACAGACTCACTATTTGACATGCAGATTCCTGATCGATTGGAGTAATTGGTTAAGCTCGGAGAAAGGGTTTGATACCATTCTCTACTCTATGATGAAATATCCCTGCCGCTGTGTGTTCCTGTAGGAATTTGGACACAAGTGTTAACGTGCTGCTCAAATAGAAAACAAAAGATCATAAGCGTCGAACATGGTTTGAATTAGCATAAACGTAAGAGGACACTGCTCCCTCGGGAGTCTGCTTTAACGGTGCATATTTAGGGTCTTTAGGCTGAGCCTTGACATTTGATATTTTGGTCAAGTCCACATTCCGTGTCAGGTTTACCAAACCATAAAATAATGTCCATAGGGAGGCAGAAACTATTTGAGTGTTTAGCTGAAACTGTGGCTAAACTCTGGCAGAGCACCAGCGCCTTGGCTCCGCTTAGTGTTGAAGTGGAGAAATTCAGCTTTTTATTTTTTCATCTTTACTTCTATATTGCTTTTCAGAATGTAGATTGTGTCAAAACCTATTTTTAAAAGATAATGTTTTAGACAGAAATATATTTTTTGCTGTGGTTACCAACTAATAAGTGTGGTCTATTAATATCAGGTGGTATTTTGAACAAATGTAGAACAACTTTCAAATAATTTCACTTTAAACATAAATTGCACATTGTTATTTTTGACCCCATTAGTAGGGACAAAAGTAACACACAGGTGGATCAAAAGTAACGATATTCATACCTGTTAACATTGGGATGTAAAAATGAGGGATACCACCACCCACCCTCCCAAAAAAACACCAAATTACTATATTTATTTACTCTATTTCATGGTAAATAAACTGTTGAAATGGGCAGTGATATGTTTTTATTTTTATTACCAAATGATAGAATAAATAGTATACATTATAAAAAGCTGCAAATAAATAAGCAAACAGTTTAGTCTATTAAAATATATAGCTCTTATAAAGATCTTATAAAATCTCATTAACCTTTTCGTCAGTGTATAATTTAAACATTCTGATTAAAGAGCAGCATATAAATCTCTTATTTAGATTTTTCGTTTGATTACCTTAAATAACAGAGGTGTCACTTTAAAAACGCACAGATCTATAATGAAAGCATTTGATTGCTTTCCTGTTTATGCTCATTTAAGACAAAATTCGTTGTGTTTAAAAGAAAACCCCACCAATATCGGCATGTTTAGATGTTGTTATTATTATCATTATTTTGTGTATATGTCTGTTCAAACATGCACCCAAAACCCAGAGTATCCACTTTCGTTCTGCTTCAAATCGTGCGTACAGAATCCATTTGGGAAACGGTGTCTATTTATCACTTTGGACCACATCTGACGGTCATGCACTGCAACATGAACTGACTGTTTTGAGGATTGCATAGAGGTAACGGCGCCTGTAATGGACAGGAAGGAAATCTCGCCATTTTGATTTGTATTTAAAAGTGTTTTCATGCCCAAATAAAATGAAAGCACACAACAAATTCAGATTTAAGAGCAGAGGGCGTCCCTTGGTGGTTCGGGAGTATGGGTTGCGTATAGGGAGGATCGGCTCTTGAATGTTTGTAGCCATACTTTATAGAAATATTATAAATACGGGAGAAATACAGGAAAATACCTTTATGGGATGATAGCGGGATAGAACTGTAAAATACGGGTGAATCCCAGGAAAAACAGGAGGGTTGACAGGTATGACAATATTTGCTAGATTTACTGGCTTAATCTTCTTTATTTGAAATATATCTGACTATGAACTTGTTAAAGCAAATATATTCTATCCTTTATTTTCGCCAAAAATATTAAACTGCATTTAAATTTTTTATTTCACTTCCATCAAATGTTTCAGATAAAACCCAATAATGCAAAATGTTAACATTTTGTACAATTTTTGAATATTTTATTATTATTATTATCATTGTCAGCATGCATTAATTTTAGAAAACATCTGAATCAAAACACTGCAAACTTTAATGTGGAAGTGAAAAATAAGGTACGGCTGATAGCAGTGTTACTTTCGTCCTCACAGAAACTCTTGCCATTTAAACCTGATTTACTATTAAACTGTAAAAACTTAGAGATTGCAAACTTAGGAATGTGTTACTGCACTAAATGACCTGTAGATTGATCATTACTGTGATGCATGACAAGAGAAACACAACTTGTAATAAGGAAAAAAGAACTGCTACAATAATTTACTTTCTGCACTTAAAAACTAAATTTCGGGCCTAACCGCTTGATATTTGGCAGTTCCATCAAGGGTTGCATGCTGAATGTGCTGTTATAGTCTGGAAAGCAAATGTTGTCAGGGTTTGGAGAAATCGTCCCCGCTCTCCCCTAGCTTTTAATAAAATGTCTTTTTTTAAATGTTTTTTGTATTCATGATTGTTTTTTATGTTTCCAGATTGGTAAAACTATCAGCGATGGTATCACTGGTGGTGATATTCATTGTATTATTACTATATTGTTTATTTACAGGCAGCACGGTGGCTCAATGGTTAGCACTGTCGCCTCACAGCAAGAAGGTCGCTTCGACCCCCAGCTGAGCCAGAGTTGTCATTTCTGTGTGAAGTTTGCATGTTCTCCCCATGTTGCCGTGGGTTTCCTCCGGGTGTCCCCCACAGTCCACAAACATTCGCTATAGCTGAATTGAATAAGCTAAATTGACCGTAGTGTATGAGTGTGAATGCGAGAGTGTACGGGTGTTTCCCAGTGCTGGTTTGCGACTGGAATGGCATCCGCTGCGTAAAACATATGCTGGATAAGTCGGCGGTTCAATAAAGAGATTAAGACTAAGAACTGAAATGAACAATTGCTTCATTTATAAGTAAATCTAATATTTTCTATAGTCTCCCTGTTTTTTTTTCTGTGATTTGCTGTTTTCCCAACACATTCTTAGAGGCTGTACTTATTTTTAACTATGATCTTACTTTGTTGTTGTTAAAATAATTACAAATTGTGCCATTGGAACTAACAAATCTAATGTAAAACCAATAACGCTAAAAATATACAAATATCTCATTCTATTGTACACCATACACTGTTAAAAGTGAGTAGTTAACTGTTTTTCAAAAGAAGAGCAAAATTGCATAATTATAAAAAAGTCAACTTAACAGTTTCAAGTTACAATGGGTTTACTTACATAATTTTTAAGTAGTCAACTTATTTTTTAGAAGTCAGCTTGTTGCTTTTAAGGCAATTGGTTTACTCGCTTTAAGTAACTAATCACTTTTTACACTGTAGAAAGTATTAATTACATTACATGGTAATGCATGATTACCGTATTTACATATTTGTTATTTTTCAAAGAAAGCAATGTGAAAAACAAAACTACTACCAGAATAACAGAGCAAGTGATTTTTGTTGATGGTTTAATCCAACTTTTCTTGTAGTCCTAAATTGTTTCATTACCTTCGGCATGTCAAGTCTGACCTCTGCTGGACAGATGGACAAATTCAGCATCACAGCTCCTAATAATAAAAACAAAACAAAATCAAATGTTTTTTTTTATTTGTGTTTATTTATTAGATTTTAATATATAAATAATTCAAAATACTTCATTTGAATTCACTCCAATGTTCACCAATTTGGACATTTTCTTATTATCATACTTCAACATCAATGTACTTAAACATTTGCGAAATAATAAATAGGTACCGGGCGACAAGTGTGTGAATGAGAGTGCATGGGTGTTTCCCAGTACAGGGTTTCAGCTGGAAGGGCATAAACATATGCTGGATAAGTTGGCGGTTCATTCCACTGTGGCGACCCATGATGAATAAAGAGACTAAGGTGAATGAAAATGAATGAATAAATAGGAACCACATTATTAGTTATCATCTCAGTGTTATATAATATGCATAACATATACAATTACAATAGCATCTGTCTGTAGATTGAAACTTGCTTATTTTGCAAGACTGTCAATGATATTTTCTTTATATACTAACTGGCCACTTTTATTGGTCTTTTGTTTGACAACACAAATTAAATATTGAGAGGTAAACAGTAATATAATATATATAAGCCAATCACATAGCAGAAACTTCGAACATTTAGGTATGTAGGCACTCTGAAAAAAATGATTCATTGGATTTACTAAATTGTTTTAAGGTAAGTGGTTGCAAACAATTTATTTGGGCTAAATTTAAACAAACAAATTAAGTTGAACATTACTAAATTGAATTTGTTTGTTTAAATTCAGCCAATTTTTCTTCAGTGCATGGTCAAAATGATCTGCTGAGCATCAGGATGATGAATAAAGTTGATTTAAGTGTCTCTAAAAGTGACATGGCTGCTGATGGCAGATAGGCTGGTCTGATTATTTCACAAACTGCTGATATACTGGGCTTTTCATGCACAACCATCTCTAGGGTATACAAAGAACAGCTCAAAACAGATCAAATAGCCAGAGAGCTGCAGTTTTGAGGGTGAAAATGCATTATTGATAACAGAGTGAAAAAAGGATGGTGAGACAGGGTGCACAATATACCGTTTCCTCATAGATATAGCAATGTGCGTATCGACAATAGTCACATCCCAAGATAAGCAATGTTGAGCTTGAGTAATAGTTGACCAAAAGCCACAGCACACATCTGATTTGTAGAGTCACTGCTAAGTTTAACCATAATAGAGTAGATGTTTATCATTTGCATGTGTTTTTAAGGCCTTCTGAGCATTTCAAGAGAGTTTGGCCTAAAAAATATGATGTATGATTATGTTTGTTTTAAGGAAAAAAAAAACTAATTTTGACAAAACAATATTTTTACTTGATCTACAAGAATGTTTTGACTTTTTAGCAACGAGACCAAGCAAAGAAAAGAAAAGCATTTTTGCACTGTGATTTATTCAATTTCTGTTGCTGAACACTGTTAGACTCCCCCAACAAACGTCAAATAGAGCTATTCAAACCATCTTGTGAAACTGTATGCATATCGCAATATTTATCGCAGACAAATAAAATATCACAATATCAGATTTTTCCAATATCGTGCCGCCTAGTTGAAACTGATAGAAAGGCAACAGTATATTAAATAACATTATTTCAAAAGAGCACCTCTGAGCACGCAGCATGTTAAACCTTGAAGCAGATGAGCTACAGCAACAGAAGAGCACATCAGTGCCAAGACAACTGCAATTCACAAAGGCTGACCAAAGTTGGTCATTGTAAAATTGGAAAATGGTTGATGAGTCCTGATTTCTGCGGCAAAATTTGTCTGGTAAGGTCACAACTGGCATAACCAACTTGAAAGAACAACTAGATCCTGGAAAGGTTAGATAGATACTTCACTGATATGCTTTGGGCCCCTTAGTAAGTACCAAAAGACAGCCACAAGTAAATATTGCCCAATATTTTAGAGGAATCTTTCCAGCTTCCATATGCCACAAAGAAAAAGAGGGCAGTCATGAGGGCAAAAGGTGATCTATCTAATAAAGTGTCTGGTTAGTGAGTATATATTATATCCTTATATGCTGTAAAAATAATACAGAATGTGCCACACAATTCTAACTGTATTTAACCAAAAACTGTAGCCGTCCTGGATCTAATTTTTTTTTTTAATCTGGTGTTTTAGGGCTGAAACTGGTGCAAAAATCTTAATAATAAAATCTTACCGTCACAACTCACAAGTTAGTCATTCGTTATGTGGTAATTATAGCTTGAGCAACAATGACAACCTACTAGCTAGTGTTCACAGGTATTTGGGTTGGGGTTTAGTCACTTCCGTTACGTGTCCTTCCTGAACGCGGCAGGATCTAATGCTACTATGGAGAAGACCGTGATCTTAATCTTTACAATCCAACATTAATATTCATAAAACAAACCTTGGTTGTTGAATTCGAGCATAGCAGCGTCATATAGACGTAATTAACATACACGAGTTAACCCTTCGCCATTGGACAGTTTGCGAGATGCGCTACGGATCTTAATTAATATTCATGAGCACAAACCTTCGTCGTAGTAGAATTCTGGGCGGGGTTTGCATTCCAGCCCGCACACCTGGACAGGAGATCTGTTTCACTTTCCAAAAGGAAAATCCTCGGGAACACATTTCGGTAAGTGGAATAAATTATCTTTTTTAAATGATCTTCTTAAATCTATTTAGATTATTACATTTGTAATAATCGTTTGCGTTGTTTTCCATCTGTTTGTTAGTTTTATTCGACATTGTTCACTGAAGCGAGTTGTAAAGATGTTTAGAGCTCGATATGAGATACTTATCAAATAAATGTTTCATACATCATGTTATTGATATATTATATATCAATATATGTTATATTCTTACGAAGAATATTCATGGTTTTTATTACAGTACGCCATTTATTTAGTAACCATGGTTTTGGCGTATTGATAAACATTTGTGTAACCTCAGTTTACTTCAAATGCCATGGTTAATGCTTAGTTTACCACATTTTTACATGGTTTAACTACAAAGAAAAACAGGTTTTTAAATGAATTGTAGTGTAAAACCAATGATAATTGTAGTATGGTTTGTGTAAAACTATCATAAAATAGATCAGTCTACTGTTTCCTTAAAAATAATACACATTGATGCATTTTCTGAGGTAAAACTTTAGGTACTTTTACCTATTTGTTATTGTTACAGTGTTGTACAGTGTATATTAGTGTAGCAGATATGTTATGGAAAGGATTTTCTTTATATAATGATATTTACAGCACTTGGTTACAGCAAACAACCATTTTGTAAACTATATGTGAACAAGGTTATTCAATTACACTGAAAAAAAAATATTGAAAAATGATTGCTTAGATTTACTAATTTTTTAAGTTAAGTGGTTGTAAACAATTTATTTGGGCTGAATTTAAACAAACAAATTAAGTTGAACATTACTAAATTTAATTTGTTTAAATTCAACACATAAATTGTTTGCAGACACCTTTTTTTCAGTGTACTAGCTATAGCTCTTTGGAGATTAAAAGATTAACATTAAAAGTTAAGATCTACAGATCTGTAAATTAGCACTTTGACTGTTGGAAACAAAGTAAAATGAAGCACTTTTAATTATAGTGCATGCATAGATAATTTTATTTTAGTCTTCATGCATGTTTGCAATCTTGAAAAGCCCTACTTGTTTATATCTGAAGCCATGTATCCGGCTTTTACACCATAGGGAGGTGTGTAAACCTTTTTCTATACCCTGCAGTCATGTTAACCTACTCTCTTACTAGGTATACCCCAGGGCTACATAAATAGTTTGTCTTGTTAGTTCAGAGCTTGTGTTTTATCAGTAATCTAGTCAAGCATCTCTCCCTCCCCCACACACTCCTATTGAACGTGGAAAGACCTGATTTTTTTAGTACTACTGAGAAATTAAATGCAGCTTATATAAACGTTTATGCTTTCCTATTTCAGGAAGTCACTTATATTGTGTAGTTTACACAGCAATACTTGACTGATTGTGTTTGTGTGTGTGTAAAACCTGGGTTTTGTTGTTTACTGATGCCGATGATGAGGCTGTGTGATTTGTTCTGTTGTTTCTGCCTCTGTTCTTGTCTCGGCTTGTCAGGAATTTTAAGCTGAAGCCTCTGTTGTCCTGTAATCACATCACTCCTCCACCCTGTTCCTCCATTTCTCTGTTTGTTTTTTAGGAGATGGTGTCATTAGAGGCATTAAAGTAATAGTTCACCCAAAAATGTAACTTCTATCATCAAGACCAAAAGACCAAAGACGAAAAGAAATGAAATATATAAATAAAATGCTAAATCAAAGCATTTGCGTCTGTGCTCGTTTATAGATTGTACGATGTATGGACAATTTATTCATTCATTCATTTTATTTTCGGCTTAGTCCCTTAATTAATCAGGGGTCGCCACAGCGGAATGAACCACGAACTTATCCAGCTTGTGTTTTAGCACGATTAATCATATTATTATCATGATAACGATGTTTGTGGCCCACGATTTTTCTGAAAGTCTTTTTAACACCATCGTAGAGTTTTTCTTTCATTATTTGAGCAAATAAGATTGTAAAAAAATTATTTGTTGTACTCTCCCATTCACTGCGCTCTAAGTTCCTTGCGTCCAACAATGACGACTTCCGCTACTGAGAAACCCGTAAATGTTAAAAAGGGCGTATTGCTAGATTGGGCGGTTTGGAATTTGATTGTGTGGGTAAAAAATGGCATTGGCGGGTTGACAAAATTTGGCCGGTTTTAAAACATAACTTTGATATGCAACTTATTCAACAAACATAACTGTGTGCTCCTACTCCATTCAGCTGGTAGTGACCAGTGCATAGAGCAATCTGCTTGGGCTCACCCAAAAGAAGAGGTGAAGGAAAGTTGTATTAAAATCTGACTCCCCAGACAAATCTGACTCCCTTTCGCATCACGCAGCGTCTGCCGTTAAACTCACAGCGGTTTTGACACTTCAATATTTTTTCCGTAATTGACAGCAAGAACAAACATGGAAGCGTTGTCTGATTGACACCTAATTATGTTTAAAAGAATTTTAAACGCCAAATGGGACGAAATAATACCCCATTTCGAAAGTAAAACTTACTCTATTAGGTAATGTAATCTACACAACATTAAGTGCCGTGTGTGGGTGAGAGAGGGGCAGTGTTTTCGGTGTGATCCGGTTATGTTGTGCTTCTGTGACTGTTGGTGTTGGTTGCTGTATGGTTAAAAATTATCAAAGTTAAAGCAACTAGGTTAATTTCGATTTAAATAAATTAAAATAAAATAATAATCTAATATTTCAGGTGTTTTTTTGTGCGTTTTGGTGGGTTTTGGACAGCTTTTGGGGTGGAAAACGTCAGCTATATCTGGCAACACTGATCAGAATAGTGAAACCATTTCTACATTGTTTACTAATTGTAAGCTTGTATTTTACAGTACTCTAAAAATACTCAAAAATGTCTCTGTCAACATTTTGAAGATGTTATTTTGGCATAACATCCCTAACAAAGCTTTTTTCTCATAAATGCAAAACATTAACATAATGTTTGTTCTATAGAGAGGTTAGTTGTTAGTTTATAAATACTGGTATAAATAAATACAGATATGAAAGCATGTGAGTAACCTGTGAGCAGTTGTGTTTCAGGCAGAATCATGGCCTCGGCCGGTGAACATGGACACACCTGGGAGCTCAGCATTCAGGTGGACCAGCGGGAGGGAGACGAGGGCATGAGGTTCAAACTGCGGGTCAAAGGGGATCTGCATGTCGGCGGACTCATGCTCAAACTCGTGGAGAAGATCAGTGAGTAGTAGAAGAGCTACACGATGAATCAAAAAAAAAAACAAGTGTGTTCGTCACTATACTTAAATAGTGGTGTAACGGATCACAAATGCCACAGTTCGGATCACATTATAGTTTTTTAGCCACAGATCGGACCATTTTCGAATCAGCCAAAAAGGGGACGAGACAAATGTAACTTATAACCTGTAATTTTATTAAAAAATAAAATTAAGAAATAATCAGCTGAATAAAAATAAATGGTTAAATATTCAATACTGTGAAAAATTCACTGTTACTACTACTGTGACTGATAACGCTAAATGTTTAAATCGAACATTATAATTTGTACTACCCATATCTATTTTTAGTCTTATTTTCAATAAAGGATTAAGTTATTCACTCATAAAACTTCATGTTTCATTGTTAGATGTGTCACTTTTGAAGAATTATTAAGTGGCATATTTTTGATGGTTGGTTTTTATTTAACTACCAATTGGTGCTGCCTACAACTTAAATTTTTGAGCGTCAAGTTAAATGCAAATGACTTTTTAATCTAAGGTGATTTAATCTTAGGCTAATTTAAGGTGATTTTAATCTTTACCATAAACACCAGTGGTTTTATCCAAACTGTAATCTGTTATCCCAGTACTTCTGTGATATTTGACTGTTTGTAACTTCATAACTACCTCAAAAGATTAAAGACTGAATCTCCATCTTGTCATTTGCGTTTTCAAACACAGACTTGAATGCAGCGATTCAAAGGATTAATAAACATATGCAAATCACCATCATATGTTATTTATGTTGCATGGATGTTGAGATCCCCATCTTTTAATGATTAATTATGCAGCTTAGTGCAGCTTACTTCTAGTAATTATAATATATTGAAGTATATTACAGTGTTTCCTCTAGGATATTTTCCAGCTGTGGCGGCAGGCCTTTTTTACACAGATCTACCAACTACCTGTGGCGTTGTTTCAATGACAAATGTTGTGAGCGCAGTATTAGAAGTCAAGATCGCATTTATGTAATAGCATACGAGCATACGGATCTCTTTGCTTGCATGCCGATTTTTTCTGCTCGTGCACAAAACTTCTTGCACGTCCCCTCAAATATAAGCTGCTTTAAGAATGCGCAGATCTTCTTGTGCCCACTCAAATAAACGCTGCTGAGGTGCGATTTAGTGCGTTTATGTAACGAGTATGTCTCCAGCATTTATTAGATTTGCTAGGAATATTAATGAATGCCTCTGGTATTAATGCGTCCTGAAGTAAAGTAAAACAGCTATACGTCGTGTTTGCTGGCCTCACGTATCACACACGTGGCACAGCACTTCTACGGTTACAGAAAAGTTTGCGCTGTTATAATTCACTTACATTTTTATACGTTTTGGTGCGATTATCACCCGCTATTAAAATAATAGAATGTTTTGAATGAGAAGCTGTAATGTAGCCGTGGCGGGATGAATCTTGGCGTGGCGCCCCGCCATGGAAGAATGAATGTAGCAGAAACCATGTATTAATTGCAATTGTCTGCTTTAATGTTTCAAATAACATTTGTTAAGATGTCAAAGCAGTGGTGTAATAATGTCATTATGCATATAAATATAAACATATTTGTTACCTATTTATTAAACATAAATTTTTTACATATTTATCTTAAAAGCCCTAATTCTAGAGTGTCAAACACTGGTATGCCCATGTTTGCCTTGCGTATCTTTGTATAACCTCGTGCTCTGAGCTATTGTTCTTTGACTGAGGTGCCGTTTACTGTTGTAGAGTCTGAAGTTCACTGTGTCAACCTGAGACACGTTAGTAAAACAGATTTATCACACTACCCATTTACTATTTTATGCTTTGCCTTCATCTACTTATATTGGTCATTTATAAACATACTTTTTTAAGATTATTTATGAACAAAAGCTTTTTAAAATGTCACCAAGATTGCATTTATTTAAATAAAAAAAGAGTAAAATGATACAATTGTCAAATAATAATAATAATAATAGTAATAATATTTCTTAATGAATGTAGTTTATAATTAAATTAGGACTGTCAATTGATTTAATCACACTTTTTTGTGATTAATCATGATTAATCAAAAGCTGTATTCATTACAGAAATAAAAACACAGGCATGTAAGGGCCATTTGAATTTCAAAACAATGAATGGCAATAACAAACAAAAAGGATTTCCATGTTGGATTCTAAGTGGACTACAAAAAAAATCCAAAATACAATCATTGCAAATATGGAAAATGGAAAATAATAATAATAATAAAGTATTGAATACAAACATTTGTGCTCATTGTAAAGTTGTATTGCGAGTTGAGAACATTAATTATAAAGTAGATACAGTTTTTTGTAGTCTTTCTTAACATTTAGCCAGTTGCTAAGACAGTCCAGTCTATTCACATTATCGGGGGACATTGTGGCCAAGGGATACATCAAAGGCATGTACGAAAGACTATAGACTTCTTACAGGGACTTTGGTCACACCGTCTCTAAACATTTAATTCTAAACAGCTTTGAGGGATACGGACACCGCAAAGACTATAAAATACATATAGAATGCTTTAAAGAGACTTCTTTTGGCACAGTAAGCGATGTCAGGCATTTGCTCTTGTTGCTAGGAAACACACACACACACAGAGACAGACAACGCGGGCAGTACAGTGCACCCGGTGAGCGACTCCTCAACCTCCTCAGCGATTCATCAACACTAACGATCGCGTTCATCAAATTTGCGTAACCTAAGCATTCTAAAGTATGGCTAGTATTTTACAAGCAAGGATTCTGACACAGCAACGTGAAGCAGACGCTTTACAAAAGTTGCATGTAGGGGTAAACACGTCAAACTTAATGAAACATATGAGGGCTCATGGAAGCAACTTAAAGGCAGAGGAATGGGCTGTCTTTGACAGTTTGCGACTTCATCTGGCACTTTCACTGAGTACATTTACATGGATACCAATACTCAGATTTTATGATTGAGATAATACTCTGATTAAGAGTCGGCCATGTAAACAGCGATTTTTGATTATCTTAAAGGATCACGTGAGTCCCGAAATGTTTTTCTTTCCGTTCACCATGCGGTATCTAATTCCATTATAACAGAACTCTTCCAGCAGTCTTTACTTTTCCTCCAATAACTGTCACGGGGCATGAACAATATGTTGCTGAATGAAAGTGAACTGCTGAACTGCAGTTAAAGTCTAAAGATTAAAAATGAAACTCCCGAAATTGCATGAAACTCTGGAGGAAACGCTGGATAACCTGGTGATGCGACATTATTTGTTTCATACTGAAACTTTCCTTCTAAAAGCGCTTCCTTGGTTTAATCCAATTTTTTTGCACGTTAAACACACGTCGGCCAAAAAAAACAAAAAAAAAACCTGCAACTGCGTTAATCGCATAATATTTTTCAAATTAATCACGTGCGTTAACAAGCTAATTTTGACAGCCCTAAATTAAATGCATTCGTGTAATTTAAAGCAGATTTTTTTTTCAGTTATTTCTCCAGTCTTTAGTATCTAACAATCCTTCAGCAATCATTATAATTGCTGATTTGCTTTATAATTATTATTGGTAATCAATTAATCAATCATTAATAATGACTCTTATAATTACATAAAACATTTCATTTAGCAGGCTCTTTTATCCAAAGTGAATTTAATGAGGATTTACAGTGGGGAAAATTAGTATTAACACCATTTTTTCTCAGAAAACATATTTCTATGTTGAAATATTTTAACCAACCTACATATTTGTAGGTTGGTTAAAATATGATAGGGTACCATCCAAATTTTTAATAAAGAGTTTTTTATTAAAAACAAAATCAAACCCATATTGTAGATTATAAGTGTAATTTAACTTTTTATCATAATTCTGAGTGGTTTTGTATCATGGTTTTCACAAAAATATGAAGCAGTCAAAACAGTTTTCAACACTAATAATAGTAGTAATAATAATAATAATAATAATAATAATAATAATAAGTTTCTTGAGCAGCATATTTTAAACAACTTTCAATAAGAATTTTTTTTTATATTTCACAATTTTACCATTTTTTTTGTGTGTTTTTGGTTGTAAATGCAGCTTTGGTGAGCAAAAATACTTCTTTTTGGAAAAAAAAACAAAACTTTGTGTAGTCGGTTTAAGCGGTGTATGTTTGAGCGGGGTGGCGCATTGGCGCAGTGGGTAGTGCTGTCACCTCACAGAGGCGTGCTTCAGTTTGCCCCACAAGTCCAAAGACATGCGGTATAGGTAAATTGGGTAAGCTAAATTGTCTGTTGTGAATTAGAGTGTATGGGTGTTTCCCAGTGATGGGTTGCAGCTAGAAGTGCATCCGCTGTGTAAAACATATGCTGGATAAGTTGGTGGTTCATTTTGCTGTGGTGACCCCTGATTAATAAAAATGATGATCACTGTTGAACATAAAGAAAATGTAAATGACAGAGGAATCATTGAGGTTTATTTGACTTTGTGATGTCATCAAACATTGCCTCATATTACTGTTACTCAGCGGCCGCTGGTTTGAGCTGATTTAGTTTGGTGTAACGTCTGTTGTTGTTTAACTTCACTTTAAACCAATTCACATCAAGAACCTCCCTTTCTTGTTAATAGTCAGTTATTAGAAATGAGTTATTATAACTATCATGTTCAGAAATGTGTTAAACAGAAATTGCATGAAAAAATAAACGAGGGTCTAATAATTCAGACTTAAACTGTATATATAGAAACTGTTAAGTATTTATTGTTACCTCCCTTATTGGGTAAATCTTCCCCTGTGTGTCTAATTGTGTGTTTCAGAGGCTCCTCAGGACTGGTCAGATCATGCCATCTGGTGGGAGCAGAAGAGCTGCTGGCTGCTGAAGACTCACTGGACTCTGGATAAATACGGGATCCAGGCGAACGCTGATCTGCGATACACTCCTCAGCACAAGTCCCTCTGCATTCAGCTGCCCAACATGAAGAGCATCAAACTGCCGGTCACCTTCTCCGGCGTCGTCTTCAGAGCTGTGGCCGAGATCTGCAAAATACTCAGTAAGAGCTCCTGCAAACTGGAATCATGCACTTGTGTCGTAATTACAGTGTTGATTTATACAGTTGAGGTCAGAATTGTTAGCCGTTCCTGTTAAATTTTTATTCTTTAATATTTTCCCCAATTTCTGTTTTACTGAGAGAAGATTTCTAAACATACTAGTTTTAATAACTGATTTATTTTATCTTTGCCATGATGACAGTAAATAATATTTGACTAGATATTCTTCAAGATACTATATTTAGCTTAAAGTGACATTTAAAGGCGTAACTAGTTTAATTGTGGTAATTAGGCAAGTAATTGTATAACGATGGTTTGTTCTGTATACAACTGAAAAATATATATTGTTTAAGGGGGCTAATAATTTTGTCCTTAAAATGTTTTTTTTAATTTTTTTATTCTAGCCAAAATAAAACAAATAAGACTTTCTCCCGAAGAAAAACATTATCGGAAACACTTAAAATTCCTTGCTCTGTTAAACATCATTTGGAAAATATTTAAAAAAGAATAAATAATTTACAGGAGGGCTAATAATTCTGACTTCAACTGTATGTAATATTTTTTATTATATTTTCAGTTACTTATTAAATAAAATTGAAAACATTTATAAATAAAGTATCAAGATATTTTTCTAAAACAATAAAGGAAAAATATAGTGTTTATTTCATATTGTTGCATATAAATGATAAATCATTTTAGATTATTAATAGTTATTATCATTACTTTATTTAAAAATTGAATCTATTTCTATATTTTTCCATTTTCATCATTTCAAATTTTGAGATTTTCCCTGTAGTATTTATGTGACAATAATTACAATTGATATATATTTTTATAATTATTAATAATATTATAAACATTAAGTCCAAAATGTAATATAGTCGGTGACCCTTTTGCATATTTTATTCATGTTATATTTCGTTTTTAAGTATAAATTCAATAAATAATGTTTTATATAAACAATGTTCAGAATGTAGATTATATTTTCTATTATGTAATAAAAGAAAAATGTAAACATTTATAAATAAAGTATCAAAAAATGTCTTTTAAAAAATTAATAATACAGTGTTTATTGCATATTTTTTATTCTTTTTTTATAAATAATACTTTTAAAATTAATAGGAGTATTAATTTTGATCATTATTTTATCTTCAATTTGTGATTTTTACCTGTAATCTGTAATGTTACAATGTAATAGTTATTATAAGCAATATAAACATTAAGTGTCAGAGGTAAAAGTAAATTGTGAACATATTTTTTACATATTTTACAAGGTTTATAATTACTTATAATATTTGTTTAGAATTCATTTTTTTAAATAATTTTCTTAAGTGCTATTATCATTGTTGTTGTTTCATGAAAACATTGTCCAGGATGTAGAATATATTGTACAATTTTATTTTAAATTTGATTATTTTATTTTATTAGTTAGCATTTTTAATTATCCATTGTTTTCTTTCTCCACATTAGCTGATTCACAGCTAACCTGCTGCTATTTTTCATCTCTGTTCACAGACATTAGAAGAACTGAAGAACTTTCTCTCCTGAAACCAACAGATGAACCCAAGAAGAAAAAGAAAAAAGACAAAGGCACAGATTTAGCCACTGATGAGATATTAACCATGGACATGGCCGGAGGTATTTATCATTACAGAAACGTAAAGCTAACATATAGCAAAAAAACAAAAACATTCCATTAAAAATAATAGTGAACCAGTAAACAAAGCAATTCAAATAAATACATCCATTTAAATTTTAAAGATGCAGTAGGTGATCTGCCTAAATGCTAACCGGTTAGCAAAATATCTTTCAAATACAATCCCTCCCAATCAGGGTATCTTCCGTCCAATCCATATCCGTTTTCAAACAAAAAAAGAAAATGAAGAAAACGTTTGTTTTAACAACTGGGCCCAATGTGTTTTTATTCTGGTCTTGCTAAAACTATTTAAACAACTAAACAATAAAAAATAGTAAGTGAACAATATTAATTATTATTATTATTATTATTATTTAGGCCTACAGAAGCTCGCAAACAATCATGCAAACCAGGTGAGTTTGCAAATGGCTGTCTTTGCTCCGCATCAAGTGCACAGCTGCAGGACGTTTGGTAGCGAACTGGGCATACTATTATTATTATTATTATTATTATTATTATTATTATTAATTAGGCCTATAGTAGCTCGGAAATAATCATGCAAACTAGGTGCTGCTCGCAAATGGCTGTCTTTGCTCCACATCAGGGGCACAGCTGCAGGACGTTTGGCAGCGAACTATAACCTTATGTCTAATAAGACTGATAATTTATGTTTTTATTTAATTTTTGCATACGCAATGAATGTAAGCCTGCTAACTGATCAAATGACAGAATATATAAACTTAGTTTATATATATAATTAAATTATAATAATAATAATAATTAAAAGCCTGGATGCTGGTCCGTAGAGGGCTCTTATATTGAGGGCTACGTCACGAGCTCAGATTTGGTTGACCAATCAAAGGAAAATGGGTGTTTCAGCACCGCCTACATTTGTATAATGAATTTTGAAGTCGTTTATCCATTTTCCTACCCTAAATTAAAGAACGAAAATCGAGCCAAAATCTCTTTTTTTCAATTTTTGTGAGCAAGTGAAAAACGGAAAAACAGCAGTTTTCTTCATTTTCCTTTTTTTGTTTGAAAAACGGATATGGATTGGACGGAAGATACCCTGATTCCTCCCCTGCCATCCAAAGCCACGCCTCCTGAAATCGCAAATGCGTACATTAAAGATGACAGAGACCCACTAGACCATGTCATTCACCAGAAAACTTCATAATACTTTATAATATTACGATTCTAAAAGAAAAACTGTATTATATCTAGCAGGTTTTCAGTTGTGTAGTTAGCAAGCAAAACTTGTCATAATGTGCAATATTTCATGCATGCAAGGATCGCTGGTCTCACTCTCTCACACGCTGTCCTAAAGCGACTACTGTATGCTTAGCGGCAGCGTGCAGGGATTACACTTATTGCTAAGCCTACTTTCATGCAATTTCAGACTGGATATTCAGAGTAGCATGGTAAACAATATAGGGAGCACGTCACAGGTTGTCATTGTTCAAAAATAAACCGATGTGAATATAAAAGCAACTTCAGCTCAGTAATGCAAGCTAGGCGGAACAGTGCTATTTACTGTGTTTTGTTGTTAAATTAAATAAAAATCGACATTATCAATGCTGTAAAAGGATCTTATGAAACTGAAATAATCACATCAATCTTTCACTGGGAGATTTCAGTGGCTAAACAACACTTCTGTGCATAAAACCCATTCATAATAACAACATCTATATAAGCTTTGTGTGACTAAAATACTTTTAAAACAGAACATTACCTGTCTAACAGAAATACTTCAGCCATGGTGTCGTCCTTCCTCCAGTGTGCAAAACTAACTCCAATATTGATTCAGGATTTGAAAAAGTTTTGATTCAGCATTTGTTTTTACCACTGTCACTCATGTCTACGTGACCCCTGGCTGTGTGTACGCGCATCAGCGGATCTGCGTGAATAGGGGTGCGCAGTTGTACAAATCTACATTTGCTAACTGACAGTTTGGTGTACTTATTAGAATTATGGGAATTATCGGTCTGACAATATTTAATTGGATGAACTTTTTTTTGTTTTATACCTTACCCAGAATATAAAAATACAAATAAATACATTTAGATCATTTACTTTAATCATTACTATTGGAATGTGAAGAGACTTTCAACCAGTACAAAACATGTTTCTGAAGACGATCGCCTACTGCACCTTTAATTCTTAGATGATTTACTATACATAATTTAAATAAAAATATTATTATAATAACTTGTGCATGTAGTAAACCATAATGTTTTAAATATACAGTGCGCAGCATAATTGAGTATATCCACTTTGAAAATAAACATTTTGATCCATTTCTCAGTGAATATAGGTAATGTATTTTGGTGCATTTAAACAAAACAGATTTATTAAACAGATATATTTATTAAAATAATATTTTAGTCACCAAACATATTTAGAAATTGAAAGAAAATACAATTAAATTCATTGCAAAAAAAATTTACCTACAAAACTTCAACAAAATTTTAACTTTTTTTGCTTCTCCTGATTTTTCCTCTTTTAAATTTGTATTTAATATTTTTCTATAACATATAAATTTGGGTGTACTTGTGTTTGGACCATTATCGTAAGTTATTTTGTTAGATAAGCTCCAGATTTGGCTTCAGTACTGACTAATCTATTGTATATGCACAAATATAATATTGTATAGCTTCCTATTAAAAATATGAATTTGCGAATGAAGTTCCGACAGTTCCTAGAGAAACGGAATATTAAATGAGCAAAAAGTGGGTGTGGCATTTTTTTTTTCCACTAGGAGCTGATTGGATGAAGTCAGACAGATCAGGAAAAGGGTCTCTAGAGGGTTATTACAACCTAACAGACACCTCCTGCGCACAATTTCTGTTTGTTGCCATACGCTGTCAAAACTGACAGTTAGAGGGCAGGGTTAAATTTGTTAGCCACGGCTAATACCTCAGACAGACAGAATATGACAATTGAACTGACAAACAGGAAGTGCATTTTCAGATTACAGATTTCAAGGGCAAATCTTTTCTTTTTCTTAATAAAATGCGCAGACGAATAATTCCCATCAGACCTAGCAATGTGAGCTAACAAAATCATGTGGTTAGTTTTGATTTCATTTGTAATTGAAATAAATAATAATCTCCATTTCTTCTTTGTGCAGGAGCTCTGGGTATGTACAGTAAAACCATGACCCCGATCTATGACCCGGACAGCGGCTCGCCTGTATCCTCCACCAGTCTGTGGTACGGGGAGAGTCCGCTGACCGCCTGCCAGCCAAACCTGCCACCAGAGGAGCTCGCCAAACTGTACAAACCTCTCACCATGGAGGATAAAGCAGCCATTAATGCTGGGTAAGAGGAAGAGCACACAGACACCGCCACTCTAAACCTCCGGTGTCTGCAAGGGAAATCTTCTGCTCATTTATTTAATCAAAAACACAGTAAAAAATGTGAAATAGTATTATCATTTAAAATAATTGCTTTCTATTTGAATATGTGTTCAAATGTAATTTAATCCTGTGATTGAATTTTTACTGAACTTCAGAAATCATTCTAATGTGATTGTTGATTGGGATCAGTTATTATTGGTGCAAATCTGCAATTATTAGTGTTGATTATTATTTTTTAAAATTAAAAAGTTAAAATGATTCACCCTCCTAATTTAATTTTTATAATAAAATCTTAATTTCCTTTTTCAAATATTTCCTTAATGATTTTTAACAGAGCAATTCAGTTTTCACAGCATTTCCTATAATATTTTTTCTTCTGGAGAAAGTCTTATTTGTTTTATTTTGGCTAGAATAAAAGCAGTTTTTAATTTTTTAAACCATTTTAAAGTCCTTAAGCAGTATTTTTTTAATGTATATAGAACAAATCATCATTATTATAATGACCTACCTAATTATACTAATTAAGCCTTAAGTGAAGTTTCATAAACTAATTTCGAGAGGAGCACGTGATATGATTGAGCACGTCTGGCCACTCATCTGTAATCAATAATAATCCAACCAGTGTGATCCTAGTTTACAATAAATGGATCATTTTTTCCCTACTGCTCTATCTTCGTTTGGAAGAATCCCCCCTTCCACCCCATCTCCTCCTTTTCTTCCCTTTTCTAAAGGGGGAGCTCTCGAGACCTACCTGATCTCGGATCTCCTGATATGCTTATCGACCGGGCGGGAGCCCTGGGCTCAAATATCTCCGAGCTCAGAGTTCTCTCCCGGGACAGCATGTCAAACCTGCTTTAAACGCCAAGCATATCTAAGTGGGAACTCTTGAAATGCCACTTTAAGCTGTATAGAAGTGTCTTGAAAAATATCTAGTCAAATATTATTTACTGTCATCATGGCAAAGAGAAAATAAATCTGTTATTGGAAATGAGTTATTAAAACTATTATGTTTAGAAATGTGTTGAAAAAAATCTTTCTGTTAAACAGAAATTGGGGGGTGGGATATAGGGGGGCTAATAATTCAGGAGACCTAATAATTCTAACTTCAGTTGTATTTGTGAATATATATTTATTATATGCATTAGGGGTATAACGGTACACTTAAATCACAGTTTGAAATGTACCTCAGTTTTGGGGTCACGGTTCAAGTTTTTGTTACAGTCAGCTACAGAAAGTACTGAAAGATTCTTATGATGCAAAAGTACAAAATAAAACAACACAAAAAAACAACATTCTCCTGAAACAACAGAAATACAATAATTGTGTATGCAATTTAAGATTTAGTAAGCATTAAATCTGAAATGTTATTTATAGGGCTATCAAATGATTAAAAAAATTATGTAATTAATCACACTTTTTTTGTAATTAATCATGATTATCCATGAAACAAAATTAACGTAATTAATCATGATTAATCACAAAACGCCATATTTAATACAGAAATAAAAACACAGCCAATGCCAATAACAAACAAAAATGATTTCCATGTTGGAATTCTAAGTGGACTACAAACACACACACACACACACACACACAGAGAGACAACGGTGAGCAAGGGTTTCCTTCAGATTCATCATCACTAACGATCACGTTCATCAAATTTGCTTAACCTAAGCGTTTTAAAGTATGGCTGTATTTTACAAGCAAGGATTCTGACACAGCAACGTGAAGCAGACGCTTTACAAAAGTTGCGTGTAGGGGGAAAACACGTCAAGCTTAATGAAACATTTGAGGGCTCATGGAAGCAACTTAAAGGCAGAGGAATGGGCTGTCTTTGACAGCTTGCGATTTCATCTGGCACTTTCACTGACATGGACACCAATACTCCACTTTTATGATTAAGATAATACTGATTAAGAGTCGGCCATGTAAACAGCGATTTTTGATTTTCTTAAAGGATCACGCGAGTCCCGAAATGCTGAGGTTTTTCTTTCTGTTCGCCATGCGGTATCAAATTCCATTAAAACATTCTGACTGAAAATGTGCTGAATAAAAGTGAACTGCTGAACTGCAGTTAAAGTCTAAAGATTAAAAATGAAACTCCCGAAGTTGCATGAAACTCTGGAGGAAGCGCTGGCAGGTCGGAGCACTCACTCTGGTCCCCCACGCTCTGCAATTGGTTGGGGAAATTCCAAATCAAACCAAAACAAACCATTTCAACTGGCTTAAGATTGGCAATCAAAATTTGGGAGAAAATTTGTAACCTGCAGAAGCTGGGAGGTTTAAAAAAAAAGAGTGTATTCACCGATGGTCAAGATGATTTGAAGTACCTGGATCAGGCTGTGTGATTAGTTTCACCAGTTGTTATCTAGGAATAAAATATATTGGAATGTTGTGACTGACTAATTAGATTAAAGTATTCCAGACAGCCATGTAGTTACATAAGGTAATGTATTTATTAACATCAACAAGCAATGACCAATACATTAATTACAGTATTTATCCATGTTTGTTAAAACAAAGTTTTACTGAAAGTGAAACCAAAAAAATCCTAATATTTAAAAAGCAAGTGACTGTGTGTGTGTGTGTTTGTGTGCACAGATGGCTGGATTCATCTCGTTCGCTGATGGAGCAGGGGATTCAGGAAAACGACAGACTCCTGCTGCGATTCAAGTACCACTGCTTCTTTGACCTCAACCCAAAGGTAAACCACATAAGCAGGCTTCCCACAGGTCATGGTATTTCAGGAAAACCATGGAATTTTGAAAGGTTTATTTCAGACACTGATTTTTTACATTGAGGATATTTAAATCATGATTTACCTGGTTTCTGGAACAGGAATTGAACCCCGGTCAGCTCCGCTCTTTGTCCCAAGTCCGTAAAAACTGTCCCTACTGAGGTAAACGGTCAGCGTTACCCATCCGTAGCATTAATTTTACACACAAAATGTAGCCATATGTATCCACGACCACATATTTCTTGGTTCTCAAAAATGTAGCCGATACATGCCCAGGGCTACATATTTGGGGAACTGCAAATACACCCCTGGCATAAGTACGGCTACATTTTCTGTGTTAAATAATCTCTAAGGGGTGGTATGATGCCGGCAACAACTTCTGTTCCTTTTCGTGCTGATTCTGACCGCTCACCCTTGTATAGACGTGTTTTCCAGTGTGATCAGTTTGCTTGGTAGCTCACCCTGTACGGTATCGGGACACAGAGTCGACTGGGGAGTCTACTGGGAGTCCCGCAAAGGATGGTTCCAGAAGCCAGGTTATAACAAAAGCTGTGTGAATTTGTGGTGAAAGTATGTGGCCGTGATGCACTTCTCTTTACTAGTTCGCGTTTGAAAAGACTATCGGTTGGGTTTAGGGAGGGGAGAGTGAGGGTTGGCGTGTAAGAAAAGGAAGTGCAAGTGACAAATGTGGGCCAGAAACATATTTGAGATTGTCACAAATGTACACAGCAGCCTCTAGTGGATTTGTGAAAAAAATAAACTGCAAGCAGATTTCGCCTCTGCCACATATTTCACTGTTCCCATAAATGTAGCCCTGGGCACATACTGTATTTCTAATGAGCCTGGGTTGGGAAATTCAACTTTTAGTCAGTCAATGTCATGGAAAAGTCAGGGAATTTGACGTTTGGCGTAGAATTGCAACCCTGAGTGGTGTCACTCAAATGTTCATGAATGACAGAATTAATTGGCCCATGTCTAAATCAGCACGTGTGTGGTGTTTTTCTTCTTGTAGTATGATGCTGTGAGAATCACGCAGCTTTATGAACAGGCCAGATGGGCAATCCTGCTGGAGGAGATCGACTGCACCGAAGAGGAGATGCTCATGTTTGCATCCCTACAGGTACAGACTGGAGGTTTTTTATTTACATTTTAAATTTAGTCATTTAGCAGATGCTTTTATCTAAAATGAAGTACAAATGAGGATAGTAGAATCACTTCAGGTCACCAGAGAGCAGCGATATATAAATACTATGAAAAGTCTGTTTATTTATTTACATTTTTTTATTAGTGTATTTTTTAACCCTTGTGTATTGTTCAAATTGACTACCCTTTCGTTATGTTGGTGGCTTGTTTTGCCCCATTGACTTTCATTATAATGACATTTTTTGATTGCAAAGCCATCACACCAAATAATCATGCATTCTTGATTGTTGGTGTTTTTCCCTGCTGGGAAGAGGTAAAACTTTTCATTTGTACTGTTGATCATCAGTTGGCACCATGAACCCTTTAGATAGGCCTGTGAAAAAAATGTTTCTGGCTTTTATATGGAGTTCTATGGAGCAGGGCCGGGGGGTGGCCCGGTGGCTAGACCCACTGCCCCTCTCACCCTGTACCCCCACACCCCCACTTTGCGAGATTCTCACGTCCGTCACAACCCCTTCCCCACTTAGCGTGATTCACGAGACCATAAAGCCCTGTGAGCACCTGCCCATTTAAGAGTCTGTGCACGGCACTACTATGGAGTACAAGAGCAGATTATAGTGTGTGTGTGTGTGTGCATAAATATACATTACATTAATGTTTTTCTGTGTTTGTATATGGAAAAAAAATATTAAACACAATACATTTTTTTCTCATGACTTCATAATGTATAACTTTTTATATTTTTAAGCATTAAACTTGCCCTTTTACCACAGTAAACACCAAAGTGTCTTCTTTCCAATGATACCATTTGTGTTTGTAGCTTACTGAGCTCAAGAACTGTTACTATTTAAAGTAAGGTAGGTGTAAATCCCCAAAAGTGAGTGCTTGAAAATGCAAAATTTTGCCTTGGAAACAAGCAGAAATAAAATAAAAACATTTCTGAAATGTATTTTTATTTTTAGCTATTCTAGTATATAAAGTTAATATAAAGAAAAAAGCAAAGAAATTGACTATTTCAGTGAAAGGGAATTTCAGTTGAAGTTTATTTATTTCAAGTAACAAAAATTATACTGATTTTAGCATTATTTATCAAGTCATCAAGGTAAGCTACATAAATAAGCAGTGTTTCCTTTGGAAATTGAAATATAAAGGTTTACTTTTTTACTATAGTATATTTAATTCAGTTAAAGCTTACGTTATTTTTAAGTAACACAAATTGTTTGTCGTTATTTTAACGCATCAAGGTAAACTAAATTAAAAAAGAGGCATGCTCTCTTGCCAACTAGCTGAAATAGAATGAATTCAATGTCAGTAAAAGTTACATAATAAAAGTTTTAATGATGGCCGATTGGCTTATCTGAGAGGTATGCTCTACTGTCAAGCAGTATTTTGTGTCATGACAGAGTAGATGGTGTTGATTTACAGTCAATTCTTTAGCACGGATATTTCTTGCCTGAAGCTATGAGCTAACTTTCTTAAAGTACAAAAGACGTGACATTCCTCAGCGAACACAAGATAGAGTTTACCTGCACAGTGAGGTGAAGCGTAGGTGAGCATGGCACTAATACATGAGGAATGTGAAAAATAAAATCTTTAAAAAACACATAAATGGAATTGCTTTCATACTGTACACACTTGTTTGGCTGAATGCAATTTAAGCATTGCACATTGAATATATTCCTGCTTTTCACCAACTTATTAGCACATTATTAACCCTTGTGTATTGTTCAAATTGACTACCCTTTTGTATTGCATTGACTTTCATTATAATGACATTTTTTGATCGCAAAGCCTTGACACCAAATAATCATGCATTCTTGATTGTTGGTGGTTTTCCCTGTTGGGAAGAGATGCTATTTGTACTTTTTGCTGTTGATCATCAGTTGGCAGCATTAACCCTTTAGATAGGCTAAACTATTTCTATGGATTATAAAAGCAAATTATAGTGTGCATGCATAAATACACTTACTATGTTTACTATGTATATAAAATTGAAATAATAAAGTTCAATTCACAGCTTGTCTGTTGTTTTGCTAATCAAGATTACTGTTGTGAATCTTAATTGTTTAAAGGGTTAGTTCATCCAGAAATTCTGTTATTCAACATAGGCTCTTTCTGAAAACATACCCCTATTTACATTTGTGGAGATCCCGAATTATGTAGCCAGAAGTACGTATGGCTGCATTTCGTCTGAAAAATAAATGCTACGGGGCGGTGAGACGTTATGATGTTATTGCGCTTACCAGCTGACCACTTACCTTCGTATGGACGACTTTCCTGTTGTTACCAGTTTGTCCAGTAGCTTGCTGTGTATGTCAGCGTGCTTGAGACGGAGGGAGGAGTTGACCACGATGACGGGGCTCGAGTCTGGCGAAGAACGGTTCCAGAAAGTGCAAAACAGAAGCCAAAAAATAAAATAAACAACTAAATAACAGGGTGAGAACGTGGTAAAATCTGAACACGGGGTAAAAATCAGGCAAGGGCTTTTCTGGATTGCTTTTGAAAACACTGTCGGTTGGATTAAGGGAAGTGAGTGAGTGGGTCAGCGACCTCTGGTGGATTTACGCGAGAACCGCAGGTGTGAATTGCACTCGTGAGAGAAATTTGAGAAAAACGTACACAGTGGCATCTGGTGGATTCATAAAAACAAAAACTGCAAAAAAACGTACCTCCTGGGACATATTTGGCACTCTTCAGAAATGTTTATAGGGGTACGTTTTCAGAATGAGCCTGGGTTGCTGTTTTTAAATACCCACCCTCATGTCGTTCCAAACACCTGAGACCTTCGTTCATCTTCAGAACACAAATTAAGATTTTTTAGATGAAATCCAGGAGCTCTCTCATCCTCCAAAGGTCCCAAAATGTTCAAAGTCTTGAAAAGGAATTAAAAACAATATCAAAATAATTAATTTGACTTCAGTGTAATCATACAAAGCTCTAAGAACACTTTAGGTTGCTAAAAAAAACTCTTTCCCTTGAACTAATCCTTTATTTCTTAATTTTTCTCAGTATCACATCTGTAAACTGACCTTATCGACGGAGCCACTGGACAATTCAGATGAGACAGAGATTGATGAAGTGGAGGCTGCGCTTTCAAACTTAGAGTCTCATCTGGAAGGACGAAACGCTGATAAGATCCTGGTATCACTGACTTTAATGGCATTAGGATTAGAGTTATGTTATATCTAGAACCTGGCTGAAATTTAGTGATGTATTATAATAGAAAACAATGTAACTTTATTTTAAGGTGACATAGTTACAGTGTAACTATTTATTTAACTACTGAGTAATATTAATTAATGACATGTCCGTACTATATGGTTGTGGTTAGAATGTGAGTTAGGTTTAGGTTAAGTTACATGTAATTATGCATAATTCATTGTAATTACTATAGTAAGTGCATTGAACGTGTAACTATGTCACCTTGAATAAAAGCGTTACCCAAAACAGTTCTTTAAAATTGTAAAGATTCTCTGTAGTAATGTTATTACTGTATTTTTATTTAAATAAATGCTTTTTTATATGCTGTATGAATAGTAAAATGTGCTTTTCCTTCCAGGAAGATATAACGGATATTCCAAAGTTGGAAGATACACTCAAACTGTTCAGGTGAGATTCAAATTGATGATAAAAATAAAGGATTATTTAAGTTTTAATTAAGTTTTAAACACTATTTTAGTGTTATGTTAATATTAAAGCAAAGCAGGTTCTTAAATAATCAAAAAAAAATTTTTTTGAGAAGTGAATGATGTAAAACACACTATTCACAATAACTCACCTAAACAAATATTAAGCATTCACAATCTACCAGAACCAACCTGTACTACAATTTTTTTTTGACATGATGATAATACTATGACAATTTGGTACTGTTTAAGGAAAGAAAAATGATGGCAAAGATGTTTAATAAAGCTTCAGTTGTTGTTTTTCCCCCCTCTACATTATAAAGCTTTCTGTTTATTTATTTATTTTTCTGAGCACAAAATTATGTCTAACATATATATTTTTAAATGATTTACAGAAGACACCAACTCATTTGTTATTTTTGGACGTATTAAAAGCTTTATTTTAAGATCACAGTGTTGCAACAAATCCTACTAACACTAAATCTTAAAACCACTATGTTTTAAAGGAAACATATTTTAATAATTTAAAGTATAATTTAAAAAAGTATGATTACTTATTCTTTTATATATTTTAGTAATAAGAATAAATATGCTGTTTCATAAACCTGTTATGCACAATGAGAAAGGAACATTATTTCACACATATTTTGACATTTTATTATATATATATATATATATATATATATATATATATATATATATATATATATATATATATATATATATATATATATATATATATATACGCAGTTGAAGTCAGAATTATTAGCCCCCTTTGAATTTTTTTTCTGTTTTATATATTTCCCAAACGATGTTTAACAGAGCAAGGAAATCTTCACAGTATGTCTGATAATATTTTTTCTTCTGGAAAAAGTCTTGTTTGTTTTATTTCGGCTAGAATAAAAGCAGTTTTTAATTTTTTAAAAACCATTTTAAGGTCAAAATAATTAGCCCCCTTAAGCAAATTTTTTTTCAAAAGTCTACAGAACAAACCATCATTATACAATAACTTGCCTAATTACCTTAACTTTGTTAAATAGCTTGATTATAATTGTAAACTTGTTAAGTGAAATGAGGATTCATTTTGGAAAGTAAAATTAAAGAAATAACAGACAACTAAAATGAAAGTACAAATATATATACAAATAAGTAGGCCTAAAAAAATAAATAAAACAGTGTTTTCGCCTAAATGTAGAGAGATGTACAGTGTTTGTTATTTTAAAGTGATAGGACTAAGACAGTCAATAAATAAGCTTTTTCATTTACAGTTTTCATTTGCATTTTTGTTGCTAATTATATTTTACAATCTCATTTTATGTCTCAATTATTGTACATAAATAATAAATGAATATTTAAATAGGCCTCAATAATAAATTTTTTAAACACATTACCAGCGAAACACAGGGAAATAGTCCGGCGCATGGTCTAAAGAGCTCTTAGGTTGATTGCTACTTCATCGAAAGCATAAAAACAAATTAACCTACCACAACCAGAGCACTAAAATTATAATAAATACATTTTGCTGCAAGACATAAATTAAGTCCCGCAAGTTTATTTTTAATAATACAGTTTCAGTTCAGTTTTTTTTTTCAAAACTTTGTTCGCCTTCAAATTTATTTATTTTTTTGTTGTTCTTTACTAGTAATGGTTCAGTTTCTTTTGTATTTTAAATTCAATTTCAGTCACCTTGCATATGCATATGAAATATTATGCATGCATAACAGCGTAAAAAAAGGAGAAAGCTGTCAAAAGTTATCGCTAATTCATCAAAATTAGCTATATTATAAACACTTCATCAAAACAGTCTGTCTATAGGTTAGTCTATTTTTTAAATAGGCCTAATATAATTTAAACGAAAGCTACATAGTGGGATATGTTATTTTAATTCACCGTAATTGACCCATATTCATAATAGATGTACAAAAAGTGCTTTTGCTTACATATTCTGTGGCATTTGAGCGTAGATTTACAATTAAAGTTTATTATTTTTTTCTGTTCATTTTCCACTCTACAGGCCCAAGCGACTGACGTTAAAGCCATATAAGGAGTATTGGTTTGTTTTTAGGGACACCACCATTTCTTATTTCAAAAACAAAGATTCTGCCAATAAGGAGCCCATTGAGCAGCTTCATTTACGAGGTGAGTAGCCAATCAGAGAGCATGTCATACACTTAAATGCATATGCAGAGCGATCATTAACATTATTAATTAATGTACAGGATGTGAGGTCATTCCTGATGTCAATGTGACTGAGAGGAAATTCGGCCTCAAGCTGCTATTGCCCGCAGCTGACGGGATGAATGAGGTTTACATTCGCTGCGATAACGTGAGTTTATATCTCTGATTTGCATGCAGATAGTGGTACATGACTTTAAAAAAATTACATTCAAGAAACATTTAGGTGTAATAAATATTTCAAGATAAACATTTACTGGAGCACTTTAGGTTGAGTAACGTTCTATATAAATATAAACAACTGCTCCTCATAAGCAACTGCTGCTTATTCTCACTACATCTTACTATAAGAGCCATAAAAGCCTGTGAAGATTTGACACTCAATAAATACCATGCACAAACATTTGTATTTAGATGTAAATATATGAGCAATATCCCACTTGTAACAGTGCAAGATAGATGTGTATCGGCACTGGTGGGAGATGTACGTTGGCTCGAGGCCGCAGGCTGAGTGCCCTAGTGTCCCACCAGAGACAGTATATAGCCATATCGCACTGCTGTGAGTGGGATATTGTGTTTATACAACAGTTATACGGCATAATTGTGTATATAGAGAGTCTCAAAATCCTTTTGTATGAGGGACTACTTTCTTCTGTCATTCATTCACATCTGCAGCTGATGTCAGAACAGCAGAAACTGTTGCTAATTCACCAACGTCACTTTAGAGTATTTGAATGATTCTCAAGCGTAATGTCTAAAGTGATTTTGCTGACATTTTAAGATTATAAGGCTGAACGGCATGAAATGCCATCAGTCTAGAAACATTTCCCAGTAATTCTCTGTGGCAAACAGGATATTAAAATAATTAACCCAGAAAAAACAAAAGCAAAGCAAACACTAGGAGATTAATATGGTATAAATACAGCACTACACCATACAAAAGAGAGAGATTAACTTAGAATGTCACTTACCACGTACCAGCATCAGAAAACACTGTTTTTCTCCCCTAAAGACTTATTATGCTCTCTCTGTCGCCATCTTGTGGCGAAACGTCAACCGTCTTTGCTCTGCTTAGTATGACTAGTTGATGGCTGCTGATGTGCTGAATCTCCAAAATTATAAATATTTAAAATAGGCACTAACCTTATAAATAAACTGCATAGTTTTGTTTCGCATCAAAATGCATCAAAAGCATAAAAATAAATTGACCTACCTCAAGCAGATCACTAAAATTATAATAAATACATTTTTCCGCAGGACATAAATTAAGTCCCGCAAGTTATTTTTATTAATATAGTTACAGTTTTTTTCAAAACATCAATGTTCTCCTTCAAATTGTTTTATTTTTCATAATTTCTATCAAAACAACTACATTCTCACCCAAAAAAGCCTCAAAAGTACAAAACAAAACATACACAAAGCAGCGCGTTCTCCTAAACCTAATGAACTAATACAAAGATTAATCTCGGTGTTGAGTATGTACATCACGCGACTTATTCACTCCTACAACCTCTAGAGTTATAACTCGAACATGTCAGTTAACTGGACAAGTTCACAAGCAAACACATTGCAATTTCAGATCTCAAAACTTTAGACAAGAGAATTAAACACAAGCAAAACACATTCTCTCAGACTAGTCCTCGCAAGAGAGACTGTCCTCAGAGACCCACAGAAAGAGTAAGAGCGAGATGGAAATAGATAAAGAGAGAGAGAGAGAGATCGGCATTGCAGTTTGGGCTCGGCTTTTAAACGCTACGCCGACCAACGATTGGTGGCACAAACCCAGCATCAGCGGCCAACGTCATCAGCACGATATGAGGATTCTCCAATGCTGTTCGTACCTGTAACACACGCATGAAACGACACACCCACATACAAACAAACGCACACACATATACCCAAAATACGTTCTGCAAGCGAACGTAACAAAAGTGCGTTATGTTGTCCAACAGCTGCAATATTTGTCAAACTGTAGTGAGTTGTTTAGTCCCTCTTTAATCCTAGTGTGGGCATAGTAATAAATAAGGGTGAAGTGCCTGTAAGAGTGCTGATGTGGCTTTAATATCACGGCTGTCAGCCAATCAGATTTGAGAACCAGATTCGAGAAGTTCATATGCTTGGCCTTACAGGGTTACATTAAAATTCTCACAAGCATTGAAATGTAGGATTTTGCATTTATAATTATAGTCCTCTACTAAGAAGAAGTGTCTTGTGAAATCCAGGAAACTCAGTATGCCAAGTGGAAAGCTGCCTGTATTTTGGCATCCAAAGGCAAGACGATGGCCTACAGCTCGTACCGCACCGAGGTGAAGAACATCCAGTCGTTCCTGCAGATGAAGAGTCTCGCTCCTCCTCCTGGTCAAGCGGCGCCTGATGTAGAGTCTATGGAGATGAACCCAGAGTGCTTTGTTTCTACGCGATATGCTAAGAAGTTCAAGACCAAACAGGTCAGATCACAATCTCAGGACCAGATTTCACACGTCTTCATTATGACATCAGATTATTGTTTGTTTTGTTTTTGTGTTTAGTTATGTTTGCATTAGGGCTGCACGATATTGGTAAAATCAGACATAGTGATATTTTGTTTTCAGTGATAAATATTGTGATATGAATAGAATTACACCAGATGACTTAAATAACTCTATTTGGGGGAAAAAATCTTGAATTTAGATTGATGTAGAGGTGTAAATCATGTATAAAAAATAATAAACAACATGCAAGCAAGAATAATTACCAGAGAGCAAAGAAAAAAGTCAAACAAACAGTGCTTTATGGTTTTCCGGAGAGTCCAAACAGTATTTAGGCACTGAAATTGAATAATGAAATGTCAAATAACACTGTATAGTATTGGTATAGTATTAAAAAAATCAATAAAATTAGTACATTTTTGTGCCCGAATGCTGAAATGCCATTAAAGAGCCCCTATTATGCATTAAAAAGGGTCAAATTTTGGTTTTGGGGTCTCTGCATGCAAGGTCAAAAAACACTTTCATTGTCTTATATGCATTTATTTTTACCTAATTATCCTAACGACTCCCATATGATTCGTTCAGCGATTCATTTGTTCCCAAACCCCTCCTTTGCGTGAAGCTAATCTGCACTGATAAGACCGATGACAGTCTGTTGTGATTGGTCGACAGCGTTCAGCGTGAGACAGGGAGAAATGCCCACCACGGCTTATCAACAATTTTGAAGTAGTCAGAGTGCAGAGTGTATGTGTGAGCATATCTGCCAACACTCCCGGGAGTCTCCTGTATTTCAGACCCATCTCCGGCCACCCTCTCGTTTTGTTATTTCACCAGGAAAACGCCTGTAATTTCAACCTTAACCATGGCTTTAGACGCAATATGAGAATATAAAGAGTTAACCAGAGACAGTACAAACGGTTACAAGTAACAAAGCACAATTAAATACATAATTTGCAAGCTAGAGATAACAAGGAGGCAACCATTTTAATTGCGCGTACTTGAAATGGAGGAAGAAACTGATCCATGAACTGTGTACTGATAAAGTTCCTATCAAGTCTCATATGGTTTTTTCTCATCCTTCCTTTAACAAACGGCTGACGAATCCCCCTGTGTAAGCGTTTAGATTCAGAAAAATGACGGGAACAGTACAAGGCTGGGGCTATAATGCTGAGGTATTTTTGCAAAAATAAACCTCAACCACTCACTCTTCACATTCTCATCTTTGGATAGAGAAAATAACACTAACTTTCCCCTCACACTTCCAATAATATCCACCAGAGCATAGCGTCTTTGCGACAAGATTCAACCGGTCTGCTACAGTGTTCTTCTTTTTCTTTGCTGTGTTTGCGCGTGGGGCCGGGGGTTTCAATTTTTCTGGGTTTGTGTACGCAACAAATGGCTGGGGCTTAAGTTCTGCATCAACGTCACGCCAGCATGGCTAAAGACTCATTATCGAGACAATTCATTTCAAGCAGACTCTTTTATAGATGAATCAATAGTTTTAAGCACGGCGCACTTTCAGATTACTTTCAGATTTAAGCCTTAGCTGGATATTTCAATTCACTTAGAGCTGTGTAACACACTGCATGAAAGGGCATTTTCAAAAACCCATAATAGGGGCTCCTTAAAATTTATGCAAATGATAAAGATTCACTCTGTTATGGTTATACTTTGCAATGACTACACAAAGTCTCATGTATTCTCAGTTGTTGTGCTGATCAACATTGCAGATCCTGCCATGTGATTATTGCGGACAATGTTGAAACAATATATTGTGCAGCTCTAGTTTTCATCCACCAGTTTTAATGCACAGGGTTAAATTCAATATTTGTTCTCATTACAGCTGACCACACGAATCTTGGAGGCCCATCACAATATTTCCCAGCTTTCCCTTATGGAGGCTAAAATGCGTTTCATTCAAGCATGGCAGTCCCTGCCTGATTTTGGCATCAAGTACTATATTGTCAGGTATTTTTGCTGAATTGTTTATTTGTTATTGTGTATGTAAAACATTGATGGTTCAAATCAGTGGGCTATATGCACAACAAGTGTTTTTTTAGCCACAGATAAACTTCAGGTGAGAGGTTAATGTGACTATTTTCAATTTAATAATGTTTCTTTTACAGCAACGTTGTTGTAATTTAATTTAAATACAAAATAATTAAATATTAATTTAGTTGTTCAAGCGAAAAACAAGATAAAAGTATTTCCTGTAATTTATTTCGGCTAGAATTTTTAGTTTTTTAAAACCACTTTAAGGTCAATATTATTAGGCCCCTTTGATTGTCTACAGAACAAACCACAGTAATAACTTTCCTAATTAACCTAACTTGCCTAATTAACCTAGTTAAGTCTTTAAATATTTCTTTAAACTGAATACTAGTATCTTGAAAAATATCTAGTCAAATATTATTTACTGTCATCATGGCAAAGATAAAATAAAAAAGTTACTAGAAATGAGTTATTAAAACTATTATGTTTAGAAATGTGTTGAAAAAATCTAAAAAATAAGGGGGGGGGGTCTAATAATTCAGGAGGGCTTCAACTGTATGTCCCTTCAGTAATGAAATGCAATTAATGTGTGTTTCATGTGGCACAGATTCAGAGGAAGCAAGAAAGATGAGCTGTTGGGGATCTCCTACAACAGGCTGATCCGCATCGACATGTCCACTGGTCTACCAGTGACCACCTGGAGGTTCTCCAACATGAAACAGTGGAACGTCAACTGGGAGATTCGACAGGTCAGTCAAGTGCTGAAAATACAATACTATAAAATATTTATTTATAAAGCACATTTCAAAGTTAACCAAAGTGCTGTACAAAGGAGTACTAAAGACAGAGAAGAAAAAAAAATAAAAGGAAACAATAAGTAAAAGCATTAAAGAAACAGTAATCAAGGAGTATTAAACAACTTCTTGGGTAAAGTTAATTTGTAAAAAATACATGCTTCAGTGAATCAAATATATCCATTTATTTAGATTTATTAATCAAATGTATTAATAAAACATGTTTTCAGTGTTTTGAGGGATATTTAGTGTATTTTGACCTACAGTACAGTGCTTCCCCCACATCCCAATCCCAATTCTATTTTTGTACCCATACCCCT
>NC_079454.1:46353806-46446306 GCF_903798145.1 Danio aesculapii | reverse complement strand
CCCTGAGCATGCGTCAAAAGCGCCGCCATATTTGTAAAGTGCTCCCTGGACAAGTGTCATTCAACCGCACTAGTTAAGTTACTACGTGAAGATGCTGGACTTTAGCCCTGTGTACAGGTGTAGTAACGAGCAAACAAAGCACAAAGGCAGAACATTTCATAGGTAAGATCTTGTTTTTTTACGTTTTTGTATGTTATGAACTTTTGTGCTAAACAGGTAACGTTATTGATGATAATACTGTCACTTACTGCATTACCATAAGGCAAAGTAGCACCAACTCACACTAAACACTCGGCGTATGCTAGTTTTGTTAATTAAAATCAGCAAACAAAGCAAAAGAAATATGACGACGAGATGCTGCGGTGCCAGAAACTTGTATTATTGTCAGCTAGTGAAGGAGTCGTTCATAACGGAGATTCAGTCACAAACGAATCGCTCCCTCCGTCAGTATGAGAAAAGAAAGCAGGAGAGGAGGTGTGTTTCAGGATACAGATAAGATCAAATTTAACGGGGAGGGTGTATAGTACATTTCCATACACACAAACACAAGCTTTTTGTCAGGAATGCCTTAGCGATCACTTATCAATCAATTTAGAAAAGTGATGTAAAATTATAAGTTTCGTAAAAAAAAATTGCATACTGACCTCCAGGAAGATCCCGATCATAGATATATGTGTATTTCTCTGGCTCTGGATGGCCACAGTCCTCCACTGCAGCTTGGTCCCATATTCATTTCAAAGGAGCGCTACCCTGTACTAAAATGGCGGCTCTACTGACGCATTCCTTCCAATAGACAACAACAGGGTGTGCGACATCTAATGTATATATTTGTTTATTAATAAATCTAAATAAAATGCTGCGCTTCCCACCTCCAGTCGCAATAACTTCTGGGACATCTAGAGCAAGATCGGCGCTCAAGTATGCATCGGTGCGTCCTCGATATCAAGAACACATCCAGGAAGTTTCACGCGGCCTCCGTTCTTGTGGTCTTGGGTAGAAATGTCATTTTTGTGCAATATGTTGATTGTAGCAAAATTTTATATAAACAAATATGGATTTGTTAAAGTTTCTCCCTGTTTCAAAGCATTTTAAAACGATTTCAACATTTTATATAAATCCATATAAAATTGGATTGGAACTGAACTTTGGCAGCTTATGATGACGTTACATGAGAACACAAAGGACGCAAGACCGCCGAAGAACAAATTGAGAAACAGCCCCTGAGAATAGAACTTTTTCACAGCGGAATTGAATACCGGAAGCGCCCTCCGAAGCAATGTTTAGCTTATTCCGGTTTCGCTAACAGTCGCAGAAACATGACAGCCTCAGGACATTGGATGACATTTTCACTGTCAACTTTGCCGTAATTTGGACAAGAACACGTTGTTCGCTTGGTAAATGTGTAAAACTGACGTAGCCTAAATAAATCAGCATTTAAAAGGAATTCGTGCAGAAAATGTGTCTTACAAGAAGCGTTTGCAACTTTGGGTTACAGTAAGGTGCTCAGCCAACAGCATAAGATATGCTAACTCAAGCCATTCGTTAGCAAAAATAACTATTTAACATCCAGCAGGATTAGTTTTATGTTAGAAGTTGTCTGTAAGCTGTGCTAACCCCCTCCTTCCTTTGTATTCAGGGTCAGATACAGGCGAGTTGCTATCGGTCAATAAGAAAGAACGAGGAGCCCTGTAATGACAGGTTGCTTAATGCTCGTAAGGTTTACTCAAGTCTGGAAACATAATTTAGCTCCAACTCACCTGAAAAAATAAAGATATTTGCTGTTGTGTTCAGTGTTTGAATACGATTCTATTAAAGCACTTCAGTTTTCCACTAATTACAAAATTTTTACATTTTAAAGCAAATATCTTGAAAACAGTCCATCTGTAGCGTATAGGGTGTGTTTCTGAATCTTCAGGTTAAAGTTAGTTCATGTTCCAGTTCATTTTGTTCATCTGCTTTTTATTAAGGTTTTATTATTTATTTAAAGAACAGCAAATAACATTTTACAACACAAAAATATACATGCCAGGGGGTAATTATAAATAAAATACAAATATACAAAATGCACATATTAAATAAATACATTATAGAGTTCACAATTTTTTAAAGTGGGTAGGCTTCCTTGATTAAAGAGTCTCTGATGCTGGTAATATACAACCATAGTTCAGTGATCAATACCTTAAAATTTGGTTGCTTATTAGTAAATTAGACAGTAAAGCCAAAAAGTACATTTTCCCACAATGATAAAAGAGGTTTTGAACATTGAAAATTGTTAATAGTTTGCACCTCTTCTTTTTGACTGAGTATGTACAATAAGTGTAAAACCGTCTCCTCGTATTCATTACAAAAATACAATTTACATCAATTCCACTTTTGAATTTTTGTAAATGTTTTGCTGGATAAATCTGTGGAGAAGTTTATAGGATATTTCTTTAATTTTGTTTCTAACCTGATATTTCTGTGGTAACAGCCACACTTTTTTTCAGCAAATCAAGTCACCCCTTAATAAAGACATCCAATAAAACTTTATATAAGGAACAGTAGTGGTTTCTTTTTGGAAAAGAGTTTAAAAAGCTCTATTATTACTCTTGGTATTTACTGTAAAACAAGTTTTGCCAACATAAGATTTAGTGAAATCAAAAGATGATGGTCTTGATTAATACCACTAAATAACATATGGGTCTCTGAAGGAATTGAACCAATAACAGTTAAAAACTTGCAGGGTTATTGAGATGCTGTAATGAGAAAGGAATTCATTGTAAGAAAAGTATACCATCTTTATTATAAAACTGACTAATCAAATTAATTTTGTTGTAAAAAAAAAATAGCATTTGTATTAGTTGTCCATTATTCCAATGTGGGGGGAAATTATGCTTATATATTAATGACCTTGATAGGAGCACTTGTTTGTGGAAGGCAGATAACTTAACTGGAATTTTGTCTATATTATAATTTCACATCAAAATAAAACTAAGACCACCAATATTTGATAAAACATAATGATCTCCGCTTTGAAGTGCATACTGCACATAAGAGTACTCTGGCATAACTTGAAACGAAGGACATTCATTCCGTCTAATTAAATTCACCAATGATTTCCTCTGTCTTTTGTCTTTTCGTGGAAATTGAGGTAAGGATGTCGTTTTTAAGCTGGAGCAGCCGGGAACGCTGCAATAACAGCAACGAGACGACTCTGCCATTCTATCATACTCTGTTCCTTTGAAACCGGATGTTGTGAAACGCCGTTTCGCTTACCGGAACCAGGAAGTGTGAAAAAGGCCTGTAGAATGAAAAACAAACAGGAAGTGCATTTTCAGATTTCATTTAAAGATTCTTCTTCTTCTTCTTGGTTTTATGGCGATTTTTAAAGATTACTAGGGCAAACACTTTTTATTTCTTAATGACACGCACAGATGAATTGTTCACAACAAAACTAGCAATGTAAGCTAACAAAATCAGTATAGCTTGATTTCATGCTTACTTTAACTTTGGACAAATTCTTACTACAGAGATTTTCATTCGATAATGAAATGATATAGGACATGTTGGTCTTTTTTACATGTATTAATTATTATTGTAAACCTAAGATTCATTCACTTCAATAAATATGAGTATTTAGCGCTTTTATCTCTGACTTAACTAGTCGGCCTGTCTGCGGTTCTCTTAACCTACGCTCGATTAGTCGGCCTCTCTGAACAGGAAGTGACCGAACACACGTGCGGTCGGAAAGCAGGAGCATCGCTTGCATGAGCAAGTGTTTGGTTTGTCATTATTGATATTACGACTTTACTTTTGGGTTTGTTAAAGTACATTTCTACGCATCTTCCGGACGGTCTTAATCCAGTAAATGGCGGAGTGTGTGAATGACAGCGATGCAGACAGCAGAATCGCTTACGGAGATTATGTAGTGCTGAAGAGAGGTGAAGTCTTCAAATCTGTGCAGGTGGAGAATAAAAAGTGAGTTGAATAACTAAACCTTTTATTAAATGCCATCTTATAATGCAGATTTTGCACTGGAGAGCATGAGGTTTAGTATACAGTGGTATCTAAAATCGGACGCCACATTACACTGGGGTAAAGTTGGTTTTATATTCGCACATTCGGACTTCTTTAATAATAAGTTCAGAAAAGTATTGTTTGCAAATTGTAAACATTGAAATCATATTAGCAGACAATGACTATAAAAGTACAGCATTATCACAGTCAGTTAAGTCGTGATAATGTTGTTTTAAAGTCATACTTGCATGTGATTTCAGACCGAATATTCAGAGTACCGTGGTAAACAATGTAGGGCTTTTTCTCTAAAAGAAGTAACGTTACACTTCAAAGTATGTCTCTTGGGCATTCTGTGCCCAATTGTTTAAACATGGATTTTAAATACCTATAGCATTTGGTTAATTCTGGTACATTTACTGATGTTTTGTTAATGTAAAACATCCCTGTTAACTAAACAAATATAATAAAATATACAGATTCTTCAAAGCTGCTATTTTTGTTTGTCACTGAAACATTGCTGAATGTGTTGTAGTCTACTTAATGTTAAATTTATGAAATATAAAATCGAAGAAGCATTATTAATAAAACAAATTAGACGTTGATTGAAATCCGCTCTTTTTCCCTGCTAATCGAAGGCAAGAGAAAGGCTAAAGGATTGTCGTTTTTTTTCTCTAACATATTAAAAAGAGAAAGTATTAATTTTATTGCCCTTCTCATATAAGACTTTTGGAGACTTCTGTAATATATTTATCAATATAAGCTATTCATATTTTGGTAATTGATAAGTCTACAGTGACATTTCTCTCCTGTTAAGTGTGTGTGCTCGCCTCACTAGCTTTGATTTTGTGTTTTGTATGTTGTAGGAAAGTGATTTTTGAGAAGCAATGGTTTTTCATGGACAATGTTGTCGGTCAGCTGTATGGGACCATATTTGAGATCGTAGCCGGTGGTTCACTCAAACACAAGCCTGTAAAACGTGCTGGAGACTCTTTAGGTATTTAAAATATGCATGTGTTTTGTTATTATATACGTTTTAATATATCATGTTGAGATGAGATTATGCGTGTTGTTTTCCTCTGTCACAGATTCTAAAGAAGCAGGCCAGGATAACAGGCATATAGTGGATGATGGAAGATCTCAGAAACTCACCAGAGATGATATCGAAACGCTGAAAGAGCAGGGGCTAAAGGGACAGGTGTGTACAACAGTAAATCTTTACATTAACCCTTGTGTGCTGCTGTTGGGGATGTTTTCATCCACTCTGGGGTGATTTCAAGGCCACGAAAAGGGTCACGAAACACCAAAACACATTTTTTGAGATGTTGATAGTCATATATGTGTTCTACACCGCTAAAAACCCTATTAGGACTCATATATTTTACAAAAAAAGTGAAAATAGGTTGTTTTTGCGTTATTTTGTGCAAATTCGTTCTTCCGGTTTGAAACGAATTTTTGACGCTGCGTCACGGCGAGTAAATCCTTGCGTGTAATCCAGCGTGGAGAGTGGATGTCTCTACCTGCGTGTACATTGTGACATCTCTGAGTGTGCAGCATTAATTCATGAGAAAGACTTGGTTCAAACCAATCAGCGCCCTCTATTGAGAATGAGGTGTAACTTCATTAATAACATGATAGCTTCGAAGACTGTTTTTACCGGTTATAGTGTTCAGACGGCAGAGAGACGCTACGTTGTGTTGTCAAAACAAGTGGATGAACAAGAATTTGGACACATGGATCTTGAGTGTTTTGTTTGTGAATATGCTGCAATGAAGGTTTTGTTTTCATTTCCCCACTATGAGAGGGCAGTTGGACTCGCGTGTGGATTACAGTGCACGCGACAGAAATATGTTTGTAAGGAACATGTTTTACCCGAGAGTTTGTCGCATCTGGAAATGGTAAAATCCGTATTTGCTGCTCGTCTCCTTTCAAAAATTACACTGTTCCAGTTGGTGTTGGTTGTCCTGTCTCTACAGTTTTGGTAAGTGTGTGTGATCGGTGTTCTTTGTTTATTCAGATGGCAGTTAGTTCGTATCGTCAGCAGTAATTATTCCGTTTTTTAAAGACAGACCTTAGTCAAAGTGATTTAGTTACTAAATTTACACTACGTTAGTATCACTGCAATATTATAGTACGATATTATGGACTGAAAGATCTGCTGTAAATGCTGCTCTCTGAATGTAAACACCTTAATCAAACTATTACCGTCGTGTAGGATTTTCGCTGCATTTAGTGACAGGACAGTCTATACACACAGCTTTCTGATGCTACCTGCCGAGTGCATCTATAGTTACCGAGAAATGCGGAGTATGCAGAGTATCAAACATTGCATTAAAACAGCAGTCTTCCAGCAGTTCCTCGCATACAATATCTCGTTTGTCACGTCGGGTGCATGCCTGAAATGTTTCTGAGTGAAAGTGCCAAACTGCAGTTTTAAAGTCGACAAAATAATAATTTGGCAAATAATTTGATTACTGTTGTCCATGTAGACACAGTCACTGTCTTTTTCCCCTGCGTCTCTGTTGAGCACGTGCTCAAACTGAAACTCACATTTTTATGCAAAACCTTTCCTCTTTCCCTCCCCCTACACTCCCACCTAAACAGAGCTGAGCACACCCACTTTTCTGACTTTTATCAAACTAGGGGCTCTATTTTGACAATCCAGGCACAAAGTCCAAAGCATTAAGGGTGTGTTTGAATCCACTTTTACTATTTTAAGGACCGAAAAATCCGCTTTGCACCGTGGCGCATGGTCTTACAGGGTTGAGCTTATTCTCTTAATGAGCTGTGGGTGTGTTTTGAGAATAAACCAATTACAATCTCATCTCCCGTTCCCTTTAAGAGTCACTTGCGTCGCGCCATGGTCCATTTGCTATTTACATGGTGCACTTTGTAAGTGGAAAAAACCAAGATATTATGTAATCATGTTTTCATGTTTTTACGGTTGAGTTTTATAGAGTATTGTGCGTGCGTGCGTGTGTGTGTGTGTGTGTGTGTGAGAGAGAGAGACTTTTGCACACTTATCTTAATATGTCTGAGAAGATCTAAATAAGCAGCTCAGCTCTCAGAACATATTTTACTCCATTGAACTTCTTATAAAAGCCAGAAACTTTTTTGCACAGGCTATCTAAAGGGTTAATGGTGCCAACTGATGATCAACAGTAAAAATGACACATTGTACCTCTTCCCAACAGGGAAAACCATATATCTATATATATCTATAATCTGCTGTTTTACTCCATAGCAGTGCCGTGCACAGACTCTTAAATGAGCTCGTGCTCACAGGGCTTTATGGTCTTGCGAATCACGCTAAGTGGGGAAGGGGTTGTGACAGACGTGAGAATCTCGCTAAGTGGGGGTGAGGGGGTACAGGCTGAGAGGGGACCCCTGGTCAAAACAAAGACTGCTGTTTTGTGTTTCACCACTGGGGGGCGATCTAAATAAATGAATTATCAAAACATTTTGTAACAGTAACGATGTAACGAGGTCTCATTTACTGAAATCATGTGACCTTTCCACATTAGGTGCGTTCGACTTGAATTACGGCTGCAGCCTATGATCAACGAGATTGGCTGAGCGCAGGCGGGGGTGGAGTTGAAAATGGAGCCGTCAAGCCGAACAGCTGGACACTTCAGGGTTCAAAGTTGCGCCAGTCATCATGACCGATCACATGGCGTGATTATTTTTTATTTATTTATAACAACAAAAGATTTACAGTACAAATAAAACATACAGTCTCTTCAAACTATAGTTCATTTTTAAACAACAAGGGAATATGAATTAAATGTAAGTAGCCTACATAACAAACACATTAGAGAAATAAGGGAAAACGAGAGGGTAATGTAAACATGAAAAAGATTAGGCCTATTAAATACAAAGCAATAAGCATACATTTTATGAGTTTAAACATCACTCTAGGCTAATACTTCTTGTTTGAATACGCTAAAAAAGGTTTACGTTTAATTACATTTATAGTTCTAAAACTTTCCAGTATATATTAGTGTAAAACCCAAAATAAAGTGTTTTGTTTAAGTCTTAAACAATGATTAAGAATATTTCGGAAAATGAAAGCATTTTTAAAACACTTTAAATCAAAAAGATTAAGCAAAAGGACTTTCCTAAAATAAGTGAGCTACACTTAAAGTAGAAATTTGCCAGGTACATCAATATCACTTTTAAAATGTGTGCATAAATGGCTTGACAGGAAATAAAATATTTTATAATCATTTAAATAGTTTTATTATTATTTAATTAAATAGTTCTTTAACTTAATTTAAGAAACCTTTAGGGTGGCAAGGTCAATGATGATAATTATTTTATTTCAAGTCTGAAAGACTTATTTGAGTTAATATTTAGCTTATTTACTAATATATATCATTTAAAGGGCACCTATGGTGAAAAATCTACTTTTCAAGCTGTTTGGGCAGACATATGTGCATTTATGGTGTATAGACCGTCATATTGGGGTGATAAAAACACACCCAGTCCTTTTTTTTTCAATTTACAACATAATGACGGTGGACCAATTGGAGCGGTTTTCAGATCGACCGCAACTTTACGTAGGAGTGCGGTCCCCCCGCCCACTGAATTGATTGACAGCTGCGCGAATTAACATGTCCCGGTAGTCACGTGTATAATCATATCAACAAGACCAGACATGCGCAAAGCAACCAGGAATAAAAGGTGTGTTCAGTTCGCTAGGATCATCAATCATCATCAAATGTGATCAAGAGTGAGTTTCACATGTTTAAAATGTTTTAAAAACAGGGAATGTGTATAATGAAATATAGCGATTTACTTCATCAGCACAGCCGCATGTCAGAACAATTATAAAGGAAGACGCTTCAGTCCTAGTTTGTGGACGTTGAATCAGGTTTATTTTGTTGATTAACATAACAGATATACATACAGCAGTGGAGATTACCAGTATCATGTCACATTTGTGTGCAAAAAGAGGCAAAGCTAAACTGTCTGTCTGTCTGTGTGTGTGCGTGTGTATCTGTGTGCGTGTGTGCGTGCGTGTGTGTGTGTGTGTGTGTGAACTTTGTGTGACTCATCGATGCAACTGCACAATAAATACCTATTGGTAAAGTTCTTACTGTAGTATTTTTCACAAACGCTACGTGAGATCTGCTTCCTTTAAGTCTGTCTGTTGTCTGACGAGGAGATTAAAGCACACAGAAAGACACGTAGAAACGGTAGGCAGGGAGGACTAGCCTTAAAGGCGCAGTACGACAAAACAGCCCCCTAGTGCAGAAATGTATAAAATAGAATCTTGCAAAAGGTAAAATGAAAAATCTGAAGGGTGTTTTGAGCTGAAACTTTACACACACATTCTGGAGAAGCAAAACACTTATATTAAATCTGAAAAAAGGGCTAACCTAGGTGCCCTTCAAATCGTTTATGGAGCTCAATCCAGTAGTCTGTATAAAGAAGGTCGAAAATAAACCTATGCAAACAATCTAACCTTTATAACCAAATTATGTAGCAAAAGATGATTACTGCAGTAAAATATTTGTAGTCTTTTAATACGCATGATGTGTACAAGATAGAGATGGTATAAAAAGTTAATTGTTTGTGAGAAATTTGTTCAATAATAAACCCAAAACACACGAGGTTGTTGTCATGTGGTGAATATCGGTGTCGTCATCACAGCTCGTGCAGTCACTCTTCAGATGCTACACCAGCTGAGTCTGCCGTCTGATCTCGGAGCACTGTCGCGGTACTTTAATGCCACATGTGACAGTCACGTGGCGTCTGCGCAGCATCAAGCCGGACAAAATTTCTAACCTGCATGCACCGCTTTAAGACAGGTTTGCATGAAGTCGAACGCACCTATTGATACATGTTTCAAAACCACTGATTCAAAACAAATGATTCAGAAATGTTTCAAAGCTTCGTTACGTCGTTATGCTTGGAAAGCAACCATCATTTGTCTTAGGCGGGATGCCAAATCTGTGGGTTTCCTGCAGAATTGGGACTACTTTTAACCACTTGCCACAGTTTTTTTTCTGCAGATTAAAGCGCTCACATATTTCATTTATTATAGTCGTGTTGAAAATATTTAACTTGACTACATTTGTATTTTACCAATGATAACTAGCATAATGCAACTTTTTTTGAGTTGCAAGACTACATGCACTAATATACACTTAATTTCAAAGAAATAACATGTATAATGCATAAAGTGATGCAAAATATGTATTTTATGAATGTATGGTGGCATATTAGGAGTTTGGATGTTATTGGGCTAGTTTTGATTGGTCATCGGGCTAGTTATATTGTGAAAAACTGGCAACCCTGCTCTTATTACAACTTATTACAAAACAAATTTTTTGATCCTCCTCAAAAGTTGGCTACTGTATGTCACTCAACTTATGACTTTAATGCAAATTGTGCATGCAATTTAATCATATACTAGTTAAGTGTTGTTGATTAGAGTAAAAATAGCATACTACTTAACAAACACTGTCATTTGTGCGTTTCTAAAAAATTTATGTGTTTAATGGATTGTTAAACTGCCATGTGTGTTTCAGGAAATTGTTCAGCAGCTCGTAGACAACAGTACAACATTCAAGGACAAAACTGAGTTTGCTCAGGAAAAATACATCAAGAAAAAAAAGAAAAAGTATGCTCAAGCATTTGTATTCGTATTTTAATAATCACTTGTACAATATAAACCATAATAAGGGGTTTGGCTTCATGTTTTCAGGTACGAAAGTGATATAACAGTCTTGAAACCCTCCACTCGTCTTCTGGCGATGATGTACCACGGCAGGGAACCTGGAAAAATATGGTAGGTGATCTAGAAAACTTGAAATTGTTATCATTTACTTAAACTCATGTTATTTTTTGATTCTGGGAGTCATCTGACATTACCTGCCAGTAACTGGTGACCAGAAAAGGGACCCGACATGTTTGACAGCTCTTATGTACAATCACCGTTTTAGTTGGCCTGTTTGTAACGCTGTATAAGATGTCCTTCAGAACGTTTGACTGTGTTAAATATTTCTGCTTCCTCTAGTCATCTGCGGTACGACACGTTGGCTCAGATGTTGACTCTGGGTAACATCCACGCCGGCAGTAAAATCATAGTGTTTGAGACGTGTGCTGGACTGGTGTTGGGCTCAGTCATGGAGAGAATGGGAGGTAAAAGCATCAGTTTTAAAGTATGAGAAATGACGCTCATTAGATCAACGAAGAAGGCTCATGTTTTTGTTATTATTAAGTAAATAATTAAATCTTCTTAAAAACGTTAACCATGTTATTTTGTTATCGAAGGGGTGGTCCACTACGATATCATATTTAATACTTTAGTTGATGTGTGAATATAAACCGTTCACTGCAAAGGGAGATACTGGCTTTTACAGAGTTGGCCTACGGCGAACAAATTTGGGGACTACAAAAAATACATCCAGGCTAGTGAGATCACAAGGGCTTCCGGTTATGCGCATTCACCTCACGCATACACCCTGCGCAGCGAAGGGGCTAGCCAGAGGAGCTGTAATGTTAAAGCAGTGAAAGCTAAAATGCCATCCAAATGCTGCTATTTATATTAAGAGCTTCTTCTGTATTTTGTCTCCGTATTTGGGCTTCCAAAGGACATGACACAAAGAGAGAAGTGCTTACAGTTTAATTATGCTCCAGAGAATTATATAAAAAAAAGATAAAGCGCTAACGTTTGACAAAGGAGAACTTCCAAAATCTCTCCCAGTTCAGTGTTGGATTCAGCTAAAAACTCCAACCGACGGAGCTGTGAGCCACAACCTGTAAGTGTTTTTATTTGTTAAAATTGATCAATTACATGTACAGTTTATAGCGTTAACGGTATGTCGTAGCGAGGAAGTAAACAACGGGAAATGCTGTTTGGCACCGCTAACAATATAGCTACAAATTCATGTTTATCAACCAAACCCCTGTAAACAGCCACAATCTTCAGCAGCGCTGCAGTGTCTCTTTAGGCGTGTCTCTCAATGCGGCTGCTTTCCGTGTGTTCTACGTCTCAAATAACGAACTCGCTAAAGATATGTGAACGTGTCGGCGCAATAGCCTAGTGGTTAGTGTGCTAACATATGGTGCAGTAGCACTTCAGGGCGTCCTGAGTTCGAATCCTGGCTCGAGGACATTTCCTGTCCCTACCCCCTCTCTCTCTCCCACTTTGTTTCCTGTATAAAATACTGTCCTATCCACTTAATAAAGGCAAAAAGGTCAAAAAAATAAATCTTAAAAAAAAAAAAGAGATATACGAACGTTTTATATTACTCACACATGCTTATAACCTGAATATATGTGAAAGACTTGTCAAATTTTATTTTAGAGAGCAGGCGTGAGCTGTGTGCTCTTAGTTTCTGTCTGCTAACAGCCGCTCTGACTGGACTGTTTACACAGCGCAAAAGCTCGTGCTTCTAGGGGAGTGACGTGAAGCCGATCCATGAATCACAGCACATTATGTTAGTGGAGCAATCAGAGCCTCTTGAGGGCGGGCCTTTCAGAGGAACTAGGAAATATGACAGTCGTTTTCATGTTAGCTGAGTATCTGTATATAATCAAAGTAAGATATATGAAAAAATAATGTAAATATTTATCTTATTTATTTATTTATTTATTTTTTACACAAGTGAAGCATGAGCACACATTGCTTTGCGTCTTAAAACACAACCAAGCCTTAAAATTACACTCTGCACCACCCCTTTAAAATATTGACTCTTACGTACAGAATGCGATTGGTAAATGCGAAAATAATATTGACGGTGTGTTTTTAATAAAAATGTATGCATTAATAATAATTTTTAAATGTTAAGAAACTTCATAATTTAATTTTACTTGGTTTTTGTTATCTTTGATTTTATTAAAATATTATAAGTATTTATGTACAGCATGTGATTGCTGAAAGGGAAAATCAGATGTTTCCATTGCAGTTTAGCAATATTTAAATTTTTCTAATGGCTTGGAAAAACCATGTCATATAAGAATAGAACATTTGAAAAAAAAAAAAAAATATATATATATATATATAAATACGGTTTTATATATATTTATACGAGTTAAGCCTATATACAGGAGTTTTAAGCACATCTTACACATTGTCACGGATCAGACCATTTTTCAGATCAGCCAAAAAGAGAAGGCAAATGTAATTTGCTTTTCATTCATTAATAAAACAGCACTGCAAGAAACGTTTGGTTTTAACATACAGAACTTAGAACCTGTAATTTTATTAAAAATAAAATAAAGAAATAATCAGCTGAACTGTTACCACTGCTGTTGCTGATGATGCTAAACGTATAAATCTTAACATTAGAATTTGTGCAACCCATATTTATTTTTAGTCTCATTTTCAATAAATGATTCAGTTATTCACTCCTAAAACTTCACGTTTCATTGCTTGATGATGGATCATTTTTGAAGAAATTATTCAGTGGCATACTTTTGATGGCTGGTTGTTGCCACCTTTTGGTTAATGTAATTACTGCCTACAACCTTCATATTTAAGGCATATGACGGTGATTTGTATCTCTTTTAATGAGTAATCATGCAGCTTACACTGAATGCATTAATCCAGACTAAACAAGTAGTGAGAGAACAACTTTAATGACCTAAGAAACCCACCACATCCCGAATAATCCACCACAACTTTTTCAGTCGTCATTTATATTTTGCAGGAAAGCCTAAATGCTTTCATACATGTGATTTGAATGACGTGAGAGGCGATCTCTCTCTGGGATCGTTACAAATTTAGAATTAATCTACAAGTAAAACATTTATTAATCCGCGGGTCACGTGTTCTGTTACACCCCTAAAATTTTCAATTCATAATTTCATTGTGTCATTTTAAAGGGGACTTATTATGTAAAAATCACTTTCATAGGTGGTTTGAGCACATTTATGTGGCAGCTGTCTGTGAATATAACCAGCTTCTAATAGTAAAAATTAATTAATTCTATTTTTAATAAGCACACTTGATAAAAACAGTCTGCAGAAACGCTTTGATTGACATTCTCCCGTTGTACGTGTCATCAGAGGGGGAAAGCCCCGCCCATTAGTGATCATCTCTCCCTCATTTGCATACGACATTAGTCTTGTTTTTGAATCTGCCACTACTGACACATAGGTATTTGTAGCTCCGCCCTCTTTTGAAAATAGCAATTTGAATTTAAAGCGACAGTCACCAAAATAGCACAATTAGGATTAAAGCCTAGAAGGGGGAGTTTCAACAAGTTTAAAGCATTATTTGTGTGGTATCTTGATCTGAATCTTCACATACACACTCTAGGGACACTCAGAGACTTATTTTACATCTTGTAAAATGGGGTGTAATAGGTCCCCTTTAAAGGCTAATGTAAATGCACTTTGTGTTTGTCAGGCTTTGGTTCAGTGATTCAGATGTTTCCTGGCGGAGGGCCGACGAGAGCCGGCATGGAGAGCTTCGGGTTCCCGTCACACTTCCACCAGACACTGCATGAGTTTCCTTTATGCAAAGTGAATGCTGTGCTGGCGGGAAAATTGAACCTGTCAGAGAAGGACACAGAAAACAGCCGATCTGAGGAAACATCAGCTGAGAAAAACTCTGAGGCTCAGAATATGGAGATCAGCCTCGACCCGCAGGAACAGATGAGGAGAGCGGAGAGAGACAGACTCCGAGAACTCAGGGTAAGTGAGAGAAGGTGTCTTTAATATACATATAGCATCTTGAGTTGTGTGTTTATTATTTTCATTATTTAGCAAAGAGCTTTCTTGTTTTATTATTATTAAATAATGCAATCTTGTTCTAAATACACTTTTACACTATTAATACAGTTATTATTATTATTATTATTATTATTATTATGATGATCAAGCAAATATTTTGTTTAATATCATTAAGTAAATAAATAATTCAATATTTTATTAAGAGACTTTAACAACATTGAACCTTTCTTATAAAATTTCTTTTTCTGTGGCGTCAACGTTTTATTTTATTTTATTTTATTTTATTTTATTTTATTTTATTTTATTTTATTTTATTTTATTTTATTTTATTTTAGAAACATAACAATCAATGGCTCCAGGAACTGCAGGTGAGAGAGAGGAGGTGCCTCTAATTTAAATATAGCATGAGTAGTTATGTGTTTATTATTATTATTATTATTATTATTATTATTATTATTATTATTATTATTATCAATATTATTGTTATCAAGCAAATAACTTTCTTTTATTAATATTAAATAAATAAATCTAATTTCTTATTAAGAGACTTTTTAAAATTTATTACATTTTTTAAATAAATTTTTTGAAACATGACAAGCTATGACTGGAGAACTGAGGGTGAGAGAATTCAGATTTTTGTTTTTATTAATAACAATAATTATTACTATTATTAGTCAGCAAATAACTTTCTTGTTGTTATTATTATTAAACAAACAAATTATTTCAAACTTTATCTTTCTCTTATCGTTCTCTGTAAGAGGCAAGAGAACTCAGATATGGCTTCATGAATTTTGTGTTTATTAATTGTTATTGTTGTTATTGTAATAACTTTCTTGTTTTTATTATTATTATTATTATTAAAGAAATTTAAATTCTAACTTTAACAGCATTGAAATTTTCTTGGAAACTTTCTTTTTCTCTGCAGTCTACTTTTTATTAATGTGGCTTTTATTTTATTTAAATTATATTTTTTTTCTTTCCCAGAACAAACTTTCCATTTTAAAATGTGAATTAAGCAAAAGTTATTTTATATTAATATCCTAATTTAATTATTCATTTTGGAATACAAAAATGAACTCTGTTTTAAAACGCATTATGTAAAACCACATTTCAAGTATGTTTAATTTAAACAATTGTAAATATTAGAATCATGATCATTATAATAATAATATTATTTTAAGATTTTGTTATTAAATTTTATAAATATTTTTTATTAAACATTCATGACTAAAACTATCCATTTTAAAATATGAATATAAATACTTGGTAATTATTACTCTAAACAGATCATATGTAAAACCTAAATTATTGAGTGATTGTGTATTACGTGTGCTCTGTTTTTAAAATGTGAATATAATAAACAGTTATAAATATGTGTGGTTTTAAAAATATGAATATAATGAAAATATAATTAATATAATTAAAATATTTTCATTATTTTCATGATTTGAACTTAAATCTGAGAAGCATAAACTTTTTAATTGTTACATACATATTGTTTATTATAACTCTTTATTTTTTGTGGTGTCCATTTCACAATGAGCAAACATTGTGCCCTCAATAAAGTCTGCTAGGTTACCATGGAAACAAAAGTTTAAATGAAGAGCAGCTTGGTGTGAAATAAGACGTGTGAAGAAAACAGACAGATCACTGTTGAACATTGGTCATCACGAGCAAATTGAAGTCTTTTAAGAGTTTTTCTAAAGTCTAACTCATGCTTTTAACTTTCAGGCTCAAGAGAAGAAAGTGAAGATGGAGGAGAAGAGGAAGAAGCTGGCGTCAGCTGCTGCTCTGCTGGAGGACAGAAATGCAGATGGGTATGCTTTATATTGTCCTCTTGTTTTGTTCCAAGAAAACTTTTAACATGTCAATAGACATTTACTGTTGAAGTCAGAATTATTAGCCCCCCTGAATTATTAGCCCAGTTTATTTTTTCCCCAATTTCTGTTTAACGGAGAGAAGATTTTTTTCAGCACATTTCTAAACATAAAAGTTTTAATAACTCATCTCTAATAACTGATTTATTTTATCTTCGTCATGATGACAGTAAATAATATTTGACTAGATATTTTTCAAGATGCTTTTATACAGCTTAAAGTGACATTTAAAGGCTTAACTAGGTTAATTAGGTTAATTAAGCAGGTTAGGGTATTTAGGCAAATTATTGTATAATGATGGTTTGTTCTGTAGACTATCGGAAGTAAATATAGCTTAAAGGGGCTAATAATATTGACCTTAAAATGGATTTAAAAACATTTACATTGTTTTTTATTCTAGCCGAAATAAAACAAGACATTAATAATAAAGACAAAAAATATTATCAGACATACATTTCATTGCTCTGTTCAACATCATTTTGGAAATATTAAAAAAGAAAATCAAAATCAAAAGGGGGGGGCTAATAATTCTGACTTTAACTGTATGTCCACTGTTTACACCTATCACACATTAAAGGAAACAAATTATGCCTTTTTTTACAAGATGTCAAACAAGTCTCGGATGTTTCTAGAGTGTGTATGTGAAGTTTCTGCTCAAAATACTACAAAAAATAGTGTTTTATAGCACCTTTAAACTCTCCCTTTTAGGCTTTGATTCAAATAGTGCTGTTTTGGTGACTGTTGCTTTAAAATTAAATGATTTTTTTTAAAATTCCCTGACATTAAAATAAGCATGGGACAATAACTGCTTTCAAGATATACCGCAGTTTGGTAAAATCAGGTTTTGAAAACCACCAAAATTGTCTGCTAGACCGTTCCTAAGGGATCAAAATAAATCTCAAAATAAAATATATTGTGTTCAATGGAGGAAAACGTTTTTGTTTTTCACCCAGACATTTAAAAAGAATATATTTTAAAGCATATTTTTAATCACAACATTGTGAAATCGTGAGATTTTTATCCAAAGTCATCGTGCCGTCAGATTCTTAAACCCGCCCGTGCCTACACAAAAATAGAATCCAAATCCCAGCGATTTTTGAAGCTCAATGTGACTTAGCAGTGTGTCCAACCCAGTGCGTGTAACACGCGTATAATTACGTCCACAAGACAGGATTTGCAAAGAAACTTGGATTAAAAGATCTGTTCAACTCTCTTTACAAGTTTAAAATGTAGTGTCAGTACAACTATAAACAAGGATGCTTCAATCACACAACTGAAGTCCTGGTTTGTGGATGTTAAAACGGCTTTAATTTACACAGTAGCATAATGGTTATCCATACAGCAGTGTATATTGACTGATATCCTGTCACATTTGACGCGAATAGATGTGCAAAACAATGCCAAGTTAAATGTGTGTGTTTGTGTGCTGGAAAATTTGTAACCCATCATCCCTTTGCAGAAAGGCTTGAATAAACTCCACAACAAATACATCAAATAATCATTGGGAAACGTCCTGGTTCAGCCTTACTGTGGTATTTTTGACTCGGAAACTAAATCTCTGCTTCATTCTTCTGTCTCTGTAATTGTGCTGTTTATCTGACGTGGTGCAGGAGAAGCAAACACGCACTCTGGAATGGTGGGCGGCGAGAACCAGCTCATTTGCATTTAAAGGCACAGGCTACAATTACAGCTACAATTTTCTTCTGACCCCAAAGTTTACATTTTCAGCAGGGTATAATAAAGGATCTGATGGGTATTTTGAGTTGAAACTTTACAGACACATTCTGGAGACACCAAAGGCTTCTCATAGTCCTTTAAATGATGAATCGTGTCATGTGCTAGCGGTGTGCTTTATTGCTTTAAAGATGACATCTCCATGTTTGTGATGGATAATTACAAGTAAGACAAAACAAATTCCTGGACATGATTGTTTTTTGTGTTCATATGTCGAGTTGCACTGTCATTCTCAGTACATCTAATATTATTATAGCTTATAAGCACTCCAACATCTTATTTTGCATTGATAGCTGTTTGAATGCATCCTCATAGTGATTCTCCTAGTCACATGGTGAAAGCTGACTGTACTGTTTGTTTCAGGTTGGTTATTGCCAGTCGGTTTCATCCGTGTCCTGTGTTGATGGGTCTGCTGAAGTTTGTAGCTCCATCACGGCCGTTTGTAGTCTACTGCCAGTACAGAGAGGTAAATCTGACTCCAGTGTTGTGAAATAATATCTACAATACTTTAGTAATCCTTGTTGCAGAATGCAAAGCTTTTTTATTGGGGCGAAATACACAATTACAGAAAATGTTAACAAGTCCACATGTCCACATTTTACTTAAGCATACAAAATTAAACTGAACATTTCCTTCTGTAATTATCGTATATGAGTATTCACATATAGATATAGCAGAATATTATGGCTGATGTAGAATTTGAGAGTAACTGTCCCGCTCCAAACATAGCAAATAAGGGTGTTCTGTCACTTTAAGGAGATTTGCATATTCAATTGAGTCAGGCTTTGAAAACTGCGTCTTTGAATGTTTACTATTTTAATTTGTATCCATGCAGCCGCTGATCGAGTGCTACAATAAGCTCCGGGAACTAGGAGGAGTAATCAATCTCAGATTAACTGATTCCTGGCTCAGGCATTATCAGGTAATTAGTCAGTCTGTGTACTTGTTTTTTTGTTGTTGTTTTTAAAGTTGTTTTAGACTTTAATTAAGAGCTCTGCCATGGAAAGCTTATATAAAAAGTTTTATTTACTGAATAACACAGAATATCATAATTTTGGATGAATAAATCCAAACGTAGAGCCATACACCTCAATAATGAGAACAAGAAGTTTTTATTTTTGTTTATTTAAGCACAAACTTATCTGGAGTAATGATGCTGAAAATTCAACATTGCATCACAGGAAATAATAACATTTTAACACTCATGAACTACAAATCAAAATATATTTAGTGATGTGCTACAATTTTTACTCTTTCTACATATTTATACATTAAAAAAAGCAGACTTCTAATTGCATTCAGGATGTTTCTGGATGCTGCTTTTTATTTTGTCCTGACATATATGTACTGGGAGAACCGTTTGTGTTGGGATCTGAGGTGAAGATGTCTGAGTGGATTCAAATAAGTATTATGATTGGAAGACAAATCATTATGAGGGGATGCCATTCAGCAGGTCCACCATCAATTTAAGAATGGGTTACATATGGAAAAAATGACAAATAGATTACTAGATAAATTGGATGTTTATCAGAGAAGATGGGGAAAATATTTTCTCATTTTTGGAGAATGAATAAGGTCATTGTGGTGAGACTCACTGTAAAAGAGTAATTATCTTATTTGATTTATTTATGTATTATTACTGTATTAATATTGTTTTTATGTAATTTTTTATTTTTACTATTATGTTCTGTATGTGTGTTTTTTATTTATTTATTTATTTGTTTATTATTTATCAAATTATTTTACAAATAAAATTTATTTATATTATTTATCTGTATTTACTGAATTTATGATAGCAACATCTAGTGACTGTTGGGGAGGGGAAGGAAAGGGGGATGTTTAAAGGAGGTAAAAATTTGAAAACTGATTGTGCTGTTAAATTATTGAAGAGAAAAAAAATTAATCGTATAAAAAAAAGCAGACTTGTTGAGCAGAAGTAATTCTCTTAAAAAAATTAGATAAATGAACTAATCTTGGACAGAGTTGATGATAATGCAGTTGTCAGAGTTGAAAAGTTAACTGTTAAAAAATGTTACCGTAACTATTTAATCAAGTAAGTTTCTTCTTTTCAGTTATTTATAGAAGGTTTTTATTACTAGAGTTTAATGTGAATATTTAGATGGAGTCCTGAGAAAATCAAGTCTTAAGTGAAATCCAGAATAATTATTGCAAATATTAAATTGAATTTGGGAAAAAATAAAATAGATTTTATTCATTGATTCGTTTTCCTTCAGTATAAGGCTCATTTATACTTCAAACACACGCACATGCTCCGGCGCAGCCTTCGCGCAGTCGCATAGCCCTCACTGTGGCTGATGCACTCCTCTCAAAAAATGTAACTACACATCGCAACGACATGTAACCAAGCTCTGTAATTGGTCGGCTTGGTAGCTGTGACAAGTGTGGGCAGTGCTGAAAGCTTGCACCGATGGAGCAAGTGTTTATAAATGTGGAGTCTCGTAAAGAAGCTCCAGATGGAAACTTTTGTTTGTGTTTATCTTATGATTAAAGTTGTTGCACGTCTGCCAGTTCCCGCCTCAAAATCAGCAAGATTTAGCTACTTGTACATTAACGTAGTGTTAAAAAAAAACACCCGTGAAGAAACTCGACACAGAAAAACAATAACACCTACTGCCAGCTAGTGTTTCGGAAGTGTTATTGCAGAGCAACACAAATGGCACGCAGAAGTATAAATGCACCACTACACGCAAGGCAGGCGCCGTGGGTCACGACGATTACTCGACGCAGAAGTATAAATCAGCCTTTACTCTTTATTTCAGTGGTCACCAACTATTTCGGCATATGTTTTACGCAGCAGATGCCCTTCTTGCTGCAACACAAAAACGCCAACTGGCCCAGCTGGGACTTAAACCGGCGACTTACTTGCTGTGAGGCGACAGTGCTAACCACTGAGCCACTGTGCCACCCAAAACGGATTTCATAGGGCCCTAAATGTTTAACTAATCTTTGAATTTGCATCTTTAATTAGATCATTTGAACATTTGTTAAACTTTGGAGTACTTTATTTTTATTTAATTCATCAAAAGCAACAGTAACCACTTTAACACATTTTCACAAGCAAATTCTATTTCATTTGAATTTTAAATTCTGTCCACTAAATGAATAAACAGTTGAAGTCAGAATTATTAGCCCCCCTTCGAATTTATTTTTCTTTATTAAATATTTCCCAAATGATGTTTAACAGAGCAAGGAAATTTTCACAGTATGTCTGATAATATTTTTTTCTTCTGGAGAAAGTCTGATTTGTTTTATTTCGGCTAGAATAATTTAGAATTTTTAAAACTAATTTTAAAGTCAATATTATTAGCCCCTTTAAGCTTAATTGTTTTTTTCTGATAGTCTACAGAACAAACCATCGTTATACAACCATCGTTATTCTTGACTAACCGCATCTGTTTAATGTTTATCTTTTTTTTTTTTTTCATATTTATTTTGTGTTGTCACTTGTCACTTTATGTACACTGGAAGCTTCTGTAGCCAAAACAAATTCCTTGTGTGTGTGAAGCACACTTGGCAATAAAACTGATTCTGATCCTGACAATGACTTGCCTAATTGCCCTAACCTGCCTAGTTAACCCAATTAACCTAGTTAAGCCTTTAAATATCATTTAAAGCTGTAAATCAGTTATTAGAAATGAGTTATTAAAACTATTATGTTTAGAAGTGTTGAAAAAAATCTTCTCTCCATTACACCGAAATTGGGGAAAAAATGAACAGGGGGGCTAATAATTCTGACTTCAACTGTATATTCTTTTAATGGATAGAATTTAAAATTCAAATGAAATAACACTGTTTGCATGGTAATGGTTTATTTATTTATTTATTTTTGAGCACCAAACTTGTGATGATGCTAAAAATGAAGCTTAAAGAAAAAAGTATCACAGGAATAAATTGCACAAAATATTTTGAAGTGTAATTACATTTTAAAGTATTACTGTTTTCAACATTTTATATATTTTAATTAAAGCAGTTTACTAAAAACTTGATAAATAGTTCTACTTTAAGGTACAATTTGCGCTGTTAACAAACCGCTATCAATGAATTTTAGCTCAATAAAACTACCAATTAGCTGCTTATAAATAGTAAAATAGTACTTGGGTTTAAAGTATTATGCTTACATTAGGGGTGTATGAACAGATCATTCATTCATTTTCTTTTCTGCTCAGTCCTTTTATTAATCTGGGGTTGCCGCAGCAGAATAAACTGCCAACTTATCCAGCACATGTTTTATGCAGCGGATGCTATTCAAGCTGCAACCTAACAGATCATACTTTTTATATACTAATAAACAGAAAATATCTTAATAATAAGCATGCAGTAAGCTAGCAGTTAATAGAGGTAATTGCTACTTAAAAATGAAATGAAATGAAAAATTACAATGTTTATTTTTCTTGCTCCCGTTGCCATTTTTAAAGTGAATAATTAATCTGTGCAAGTGAATCCACTGACAAATGAGTTTGTTTTAGTAATCCTCAGTTAAAGTCAAACCATTTGCATCCACATTTTAAATAGCTTTCCTTCTGTTGACGTCTATCCGAGGGCTTCCATAGCAATTGCATATTAATACCCTCTCTTACCTTTAGTTTGATGCACAAAAGAAAGCCCCGCCCCGACTCAATATTTCATTTTAGTTTGAAGTCAATCAACATACTAAATTAAGTCTCGGCAACTAGAATTAGTTCAGGTTATGTATAAATTGGCAGTTGTATGGTTGTTTATGTTGTTTTAGTTGCATTATATTAGATAACTGATAGTTCATAATAATGTTTCTGTCACGCCCACCCACACGAGATACTTGTGTGTGTTTGTGTTCCAGGTGCTGCCCAACCGGACTCATCCAGTGCTGCTGATGAGCGGAGGCGGTGGATATCTGCTGTCCGGAACCACAGTCAACGCAGGCACTGCCAAAACCAAAAATCCACACAAATCAGAAGAGCCCGACGCCAAGAGGCTGAAACTGGAGGAGATGGCTCCATCATGCGACAGCTCCGCCTAGGCAATTAGTTCACGTTAACTGATTTAAGTGAGAACCAAACTAAATCAGCGTAGACTCGCACATTCGGCCAGTGCTTTGTTCTCTGTATGAGCTGCATGACTTTATTTTTTAAAGTCTGTTTTGTACTGTGTTATTCCTCTTTTTTATTTCAAGATCTGCATTTCAGAAGCTACAGAAATCCTCCTTATTTATTTTTATCTTGGTAATATGTGGAGGAAGGAAAATATTGTTTATCAGTATCCTCTGCACTTGGCTAATATCCCAATTTTGCTTACATAAAACATCAATGCACTAGTAAACCTTTTGCAAAAGCTTCTAAATACCATCTGTTGGAAATATGCTAAAATATGATAACACTTTACAATAAGGTTGTATTAGTTAATATATTTATTAACATGAACAATACATCCACAACAGTATTTATTATGTTAGTTAATGAAAATATCATTCATTGTCTGTTCATGATAACTCTGTGCATCAGCGAATGTTAATAAGCATGAATTTGTATTTTAATAATACATTAGTTAATATCAAACTATGATTAGGAAATGCTGTACAAGTATCATTTATTATTAGTTCATGTTAGTAAATACATTAAGTAAAGAAACCTTATGCAAGTATGTCCGAACTCAGTCCTAGAGGGCCAGTGTCCTTCTGAGTGTAGCTCCAGTTGCTTCAACACACCTGCCAGGAAGTTTGTAGTACAGGGGTGTACAACCTTGGTCCTGGAGGGCTGGTGTCTCAATCAGGGAATTGTCCCAATTAGGCTACTGTACACAATAATCCTGATTTAACATCCACAAACTGGGACTTTTGTGCAAACAGGAATTGAAGCGTCCTCATTTATAGTTGTACTGACACTACGCAGCTGTAGTAACCCCAATAAGACACGCCTAAACCAGCTAATCAAGCTCTTAAGCTACGGTCACACTGGGTTTTGTGTGTGCGAAATTCTGTCGTGCGGCGCTGCGAAAAGGGGCTGGATTAAACAAGATGACTAGACATTAAAAAAGCGAGCGATTTGCTCCATGTTTTAAATTTCTGTCCAGAGAGTTCATGTTTTGATTCTCGATTGGTCTCACGCAGTCAAGTGATGCGATTTCGCAGGTCAGAGTTCACCAAGCAGAGTTCACCAAGCAAACTTGACGCATGACCTTGCGTTTCCGGTCTGACACATTCGCGTGCGTATGAATGGAAGTCTATGGGAGGAAAAGCCCAGTGTGACCGCAGCTTTACTATGCTTTTTAGAAACATCCTTGCAGGTGTGTTGAAGCAAGTCGAGTTTGGACAAACCAATTTTGGTTTAGGTGTGTTTGATTAGACTTGGAGCAAAACTCTCCAGGACACCGGCCCTCCAGGACTGAGTTTGCACACCCCTGTTGTAGTATATTTAGTAAGGGTTTGATTAGCTGGTTCAGGTGTGTTTGATTAGAGTTGGAACTAAACTCTCCAGGACAGAGTCTGCACACCCCTGCCTTGTAAAGTGTGACCTTTTTTTCCCTCAGCATCTTTCATGTGAATTATTTACACTGCCATTAAATTGAACTGAACATAAACTTGGGAGAATGAGAATCAGACACACCTGAACCAGCTAATCAAGCTGTTACCAAGCTTTCTAGAAACATTCTTGCAGGTGTGTTGAAGCAAGTTGGAGCTAAAATCGGCACTGGACCTCCAGGACTGAGTTTGGACACCCCTATTCTAGTATATTTAGTAAGGGCATGATTAGCTTGTTCAGGTGTGTTTGAGTAGAGTTGGAACCAAACTCTCCAGGACACCAGCCCTCCAGTCAAAATGTCCTCGCTGCAGCCCACAGCTTGATGATGTAGGCCAGTGTTTCCCAACTCTGTTCCTGGAGGCACACCAACAGTACATATTTTGGATGTCTCCCTTTTCTGACCCATTAACTTCAGGTGTTGGAGTCTCTTCTGATGTTATGATAAGTTGATTCAGGTGTGTTTGATTAGGGAGAGGTTGAAAATGTGTACTGTTGGTGTGCCTTCAGGAACAGGGTTGGGAGACACTGATGTAGGCGATCGTCAACTACATAGCGGACCTTGTACCGCCCACTAAGGTAGCGCCCATGCGACTGACAGTTGGGTTTAGGCTAGGGGGAGGTGTAAGCAATCGCCAACTACGTAGTTTACCTTGTACCGCCCACTAAGGTAGTGCCCATGCTACTGTGACGGTTAAGTTTAGGGTAGAGGGAGGTATAAGCGATCGACAACTACGTAGTGGACCTTGTACCGCCCACTAAGGTAACGCCCATGCTACTGTGACAGTTGGGTTTAGGCTAGGGGGAGGTGTAGGCAATCGCCAACTACGTAGTTTACCTTGTACCGCCCACTAAGGTAGTGCCCATGCTACTGTGACGGTTGGGTTTAGGGTAGAGGGAGGTATAAGCGATCGTCAACTACGTAGTGGACCTTGTACCGCCCACTAAGGTAGCGCCCATGCTGCTGTGACAGTTGGGTTTACGGTAGGGGGAGGTGTAGGCAGTCGTCAACTACGTAGTGGACCTTGTGCCGCCCACTAAGGTAGCGCCCATGCTACTGTGACGGTTGGGTTTAGGGTAGGGGGAGGTGTAGGCAATCGCCAACTATGTAGTTTACCTTGTACCGCCCATTAAGGTAGCGCCCATGCTACTGTGACGGTTGGGGTTAGGGTAGGGGGAGGTATAGGCGATCGTTAACGACGTAATGGACCTTGTACCGCCCACTAAGGTAGTCCTCATGCTACTGTGACGGTTTAGGGCAGGGGGAGGTGTAGGCAATCGTCAACTACGTAGCGAATCTGGTCATCTACATAAGTGGGACCATTTATTTTCTCAGCATCCTGCATGTGAATTCAGTAACTTATTTTCATTGCCTTTTAAATTGAACTAGCTGAATATAAACTTGGGAGGATGAGAACACATTTCATGTGCTTTTAGTAATATTTAAGAAGGCTTCCAGCATCAAAACACAAACGATATCCACATTCATCTGGTCCCATAATTACACATTTTATTAAATGCAAACAATAAGCAATGCAGGGGTGTTTAATGTAATTGACAGCCATTCTTTTAAACACCTACTACATCATTCACTGCTGTAAAGTAGCATGCTCTTAAACACAGTCAAAAGTATATGGGCATTTTGTTTTCTCGGTTATTTTAGATGACAATAAAGAGAAAGTGTTCACATGATGTAGCTAGTTTTGCTTTATATAAACTATTAGGTAGCACTTTAGTTTAGGTCACAATTCATGCTATTAACTAGTGGATTATTACCTGCCTATTATTAAGATATTAACTGTTCATTATAAAGTATGATCTTATTCTGCATCCCTAATCATACCCATAACATAACCCAACTTCTACCTTAATAACTATTGATAAACAGCTAATTAGTAGTTATTTAAGCTAATAGAGCTGCTTGATGGTTTGTTAATGCCGTGAATAGTGACCTAAACTAAAGTGTTAGCGTCTATTATTCTTGTTTTTCAGGCTTTCACATTAAACATTAAACTTGACTTGCAGCAATAACAAATGTCTAAAGCGGTTGTAATTGGGTACGACGTATAATAATGCATTCATTTAAAGCAGACCGCACACGCAGGCAACACAGAAAGATGACGTCTCAGTTGGTTTGAATGGTTAAGTTGTTTCCGTCATCTGTTGATCCACAGAGGCCAGCTCCTCCAGTTGTTTTAACTGCTGACAGAAAAACACAGGAATTAAATGTCAGGATTCTTCAAAAACAATGCCTTAAAGGGGTAGTTCACTCAGAAATTGATTTATTCTCCCTCATGTGCAATGGTCTCGAACTCGATTACTGGTGATCCACAGCTCTGCACAGTTTAGCTCCAACTCAAACTTGCTGCTTTTTTTTATAATAATTTTTTTCAGGGTTTTCATCTTTAATGTGTAGGACAGTAGAGATTATTGACAGGAAAGCATTGGGAACAGAGAGAGGGGAAGGGACGCCAGGCGGGAATTGAACTCAGGTCGCCGTGAGCTTCGGAGTGCATGTGTCGACGCATTAACCACTACACCACTGGCGCTGACCAACTCAAACCTGCTTAATAGTCTCTAGTAGCCTTGATTAGTTGGATCAGGTGTGTATAATTAGAGTTCGAGCAAAACTGTGCAGAGCTGTGGCCCTCCGGGAATCCAGTTTGAGACCTTTGCTCATGCGATTTTAAACCTTTGTGAGTTTAAATATCATAAAAGAAGATGTTTAGAAAAATGTTGGAAGTTTGTGGCATCCCCATTCGCCCTACTTTTACTATGGCCTAAAAGTATGTTTTGTTTTTTTTTTTTTGAGAAATAGTTTGTACTTTTCGAGTGTGTAACAGAAGAGTATGCAAGATTTGGGGCATACTACTACCTCATTAACAGCCTTCTGTTGCTTAGTTATGTCCCGTCAATCATCTTCTTCCACCGTTCATATTTCTCCTTCATATTTAATTTCCCACCATATTAGCAAAGCGGGAGCAGATTAACTTTCACAAGTCTTTCATTCAGAGAAATCTCTTCAGTTGTTTGCATAATTTTACTCTCACCGGCCACTTTATTAGGTACACATGTCCAACTGCTTGTTATCATAAATTTCTTATCAGCCAATCACATGGCAGCAACTCAATGCATTTTGGCATGTAAACTTGGTCAAGACGATCTACTGCAGTTCAAACCGAGCATCAGAATGGGGAAGAAAGGTGATTTAAGTGACTTTGAACGTGGCATGGTTGTTTGTGACAGACGGGCTGGTCTGAGTATTTCAGAAACTGCTGATCTACTGGGATTTTCACGCACAACCTTCTCTAGGGTTTACAGAGAATGATCTGAAAAAGAGAAAATATCCAGTGAGTGGCAGTTCTGTAGGCGCAAATGACTTGTTGATGCCAGAGGTCAGAGGAGAATGGCCAAACTGGTTCCAGCTGTTAGAAAGGCAACAGTAACTCAAATAACCACTCATTACAACCGAGGTCTGCAGAAGTGCATCTCTGAACACACATGTCCAACCTTGAGGTGGATGCTCTACAGCAGCAGAAGACGACACTGGGTGCCACTCAGAGATGTATAGTAACGAAGTAGAACTACTTCACTACTGTACTTAAGTACTAAAAGGCAGTATCTGTACTTTACTGGAGTATTGTTTTTTTCTCCTACTTCCACTTTTACTTAAGTACATATTTTCGATGAGTTTAATACTTTTACTCCGATAGATTTTTTATGAGCTGCATCGTTACTCGTTACTAGAGGTGTCAAAATGGTCGATATCGGTTCAGTAATAGATCATAACGGGTTATTACGTACTGACGTCATTTATCTCCTATGTGCGGTGTCACAATACTATGGCGAAGGACGGAGGCGCGAGGGCGAGTGAAGGCGGCACAGCACACGAGCCGCTATTTCACTACTACAGAGAAATGTTGTGAGACTCAACTGTTCATCTCCTCTTGGTTGTTAAAGCGATACTTGTGGATCCAGACCTGGGCGTGTATGAGGTGCAAGTTTTCTCCACTGTGTCTATTATAGATTACCTGTGATAACCGCGTATTATACATACATAGACTGTAACCGCGGCTGTTCTTCCCGCCATCAGTGAACAACGCTTTCATTTCTAAAGCCGATAGCAGCCTTTTCTGTTGAGAAGGTGAAGACAATAATCAATCAAAGGGGTGTAAGACCTCGCCTGTCAGCGTTTAAAAAGCAGGCGGGATAATATTTACATTAGTTTATTTGCTATAAATGCTCATGCTGTCTTCTGTGCATGAGTTTTGTTTGATACATTCAGAAAGAGTGTTTTCTTTGAGCGGGTCAAATTAAGGGTACAGTTCATATATATTACTGCTGTATTAAAGGACACAATTTTATTACAAGTAACCATTTAACTGTCACACCAAGAAAAAACCAATAGAATTTTTTTATTTATTGCATTTCTTAACTCCTAATGTTGCTAGTTAACACAATCAATACATTTTCCCCCAACACATCCTATAATTTCTAAAATATCAGCCTCTACCAAATGGTTGAGATGTTGGTTTATGGTAAAAGTACCAGAATGAATAAATATACTATAAAAATCTGAAGTTTAAGACCAATTTAATTAAAACATAATCAAAATGAAACATTTTTGAATACTAAATCATAGCCATAAGCCATAAAATATTTCAGATTTTAAAGCTGTTATAATCTGTCAGATCTGTGGTTCAAGCGTGAGAGAAAAACAGTATTGTAAGTCATGTTTCTTTTCTTTCTGCTTAATGACGTGCCCCCAAAAAAGAGATTTAAAATAAACAAAACAATATGTCTTTTGACTGCTTTCTTTAATAACTACATTACACAATACTTGTACTTTTACTTTCAGTACTTGAGTAGTAAATTTTGAAATAAACTACTTGCAATACTTAAGTACAAAAAATGTTGAATACTTTAGTACTTCCACTTAAGTATGGTGCTTAAAGAGCACTTTTACTTCTACTCAAGTCACTTTTTGATAGAGTACTTGTACTTTTACTTAAGTCTGGGTCTCTAGTACTTTATACATCTCTGGTGCCACTCCTGTCATCTAAGAACAGGAAACTGAGGCTACAATTCGCACAGACTCACCAAAATTGGCCTAGTGGCTTCCACAGTCACCAGATCTCAATCCAAAAGAGCACCTTTGGGATGTAGTTGAACAAGAGAAACAGATCATGGATGTGCAGCTGACAAATCTGCAGCAACTGCGTGATGCTATCATGTCAACATGGAGCAAAATCTCTGAGGAATATTTCCAGTACCTTGTTGAATCTGTGCCATGAAGGATTAAGGCAGTTCTGAAGGCAAAAGAGGGTCCAACCCGGTACTAGTATGGTGTACCTAATAAAGTGGCCAGTGAGTGTGCATTCAGAAGATAATGACCGCACATGTCTTTAAAATAAAAATATAAATTTATATGGTTATTGCAGATAGTTAAATTAAATATATTCCAGATGATCAAATGATATTATATTCCAGATGATTTGGTGAAGATCAAACATCTTTACTAAAGCCTCTCCTTTTTTTGTATATAATAATTTTTTAGGGGTTTTCACCTTTATTGACAGGACAGTGGAGATTAACAGACAGGAAAGTATTGAGAGTGGGAAAGGATTGGTAAAAGACCTCGAGCCGGGAATCGAACTTGGGTCGCGGTGAGCACCTGGGTGCTATATGTCGACGCCCTAACCACTAGGTTATTGGCGCCGACTAAAGCCTCTCCTTTTAATCGTTAATCTCGCATGTCCACCATGTTTGTAGTTTAACACTTTTTTTTCCTGTGTTTGTAGTTCTAATCAAATGTACGTCCATCATGCAATGGATTGTGGGTAATATTAGTGGTTAGACTATGCACGGATCTGCTCTTTGAAGATCTGCAAATATTAAACCGTCTGGGTAACTTTGGATACTCCTATTTAAATTTATGATGATCTCGGATGCAGGGCGATGCAGTGGCGCAATAGGTAGTGCTGTCGCCTCACAGGAAGAAGGTCACTGGTTCAAGCCTCGGCTGGGTCAATTGGCGTTTCTGTGTGGAGTTTGCATGTTCTCCCTGCATTTGCGTGGGTTTCCACTGCATGCTCAGGTTTCCCCCACAGTCCAAAGACATGCGGTACAGGTGAATTGGGTAGGCTAAATTGTTCGTTGTGTATGAGTGTGTGGATGTTTCCCAGAGATGGGTTGCAGCTGGAAGGGCATCCGCTGTGTCAAAAACGTGCTGGATAAGTTGCTGGTTCATTCCGCTGTGGTGACCCTGGATTAATAAAGGGACTAAGCCGAAAAGAAAGTGACTGAATGAATTGGACGCATTGATTCTGTTTTTGTTAATGGTGGATGTATAAATTGGGATGCTGAAATTGACTTCCATAGTATTTGTTTTTCATACTATGGAAGTCAATAGTTACAGATTTTAAGCTTTCATCAAAATATCTGTTGTGTTTAACAGTTGAAAAAAAAACTCCTAAAGCTTTGAAAGCACTTGAGGCTGAGTAAATTGAGTACATTTTCATTTTAGTGTGAACTATCCCTTTAATGCCAGGGCTTTTGTGTGTTTTCTATCATTCAATGTTTGCAGCCTACACCCACCCCCAAAAACACTCTGAATGAGAGGACATGGGTAGATCTAGTAAATGAAATCTCATATTTCCACAACCCCAGTTGAAATGTTATAGAAAGTAGTTACACAATATCCCTGTCATGATGAGAGATGATGCTCTTGGTATCCTGTAGAGTCTAGCTATCCCTCTTCACCCTTCAGCAAATGCAGCATTCGTGCATGTTTGCGGGTGGATTGAATAGCTCAGATGCCCTTGTGAAAGGAGAACATTCCTGGAAGGCAGTTCCCACTTTTTTTTTTGGTGCACATGTACTAAATAACCACAATTAGAGTATATCGAGGTGCTCTCATAGTCTATCCAATGATTCATGTTGAAGTCTAGTAAGAAGATCATTCAAGTGGAAAATTTCAAGCTCCATAAAGCAAGTTTGATTGCATTGATGTCATTCTTTGCTTGCAATTCGGCCATCAAGACCGGACTGGCTTAGTCAGTGCATGGTTTTTATGGCTGTTTTTTGGGGGATTTTAAGTAGTCCATTTGTTATACATCAGTGGTGTAACCTAGTCTGCTTGGAAAAAGTACACATTATGGTCTCCCGTCATTAACCTTTAGGATTTGATGTGTCTTTGAACAAGCTGATGAGTTGAATTATTGAAAAATTCAGTGTATAAAAGGGGCAGTTTTCACCCTTGTTCAAAACTGGCTTTCTTCTGTTGAACACAAAAGAAGGTATTTAGAAGAATGCTGGTTATAGGTGCCTACTGACTTCCATAGTAATTTTTCTCTTTACTGTGAAGCTGCGGTCACATTGGGCTTTTCCTCCCATAGACTTCCATTCATACGCACGCTAATGCGTCAGACCGGAAACGCAAGGTCATCTGTCAAGTTTCGCATGTTGCTGCGGTGCAAAGTTCAAGCTTGGTGAACTCTGACCTGCAAAATCGTATCACTTGACTGCATGAGACCAATCGAGGATCAAAACATGACTTGTCTGGACAGAAATTTAAAACATGGAGCAAATCGCTCGCTTTTTTTAATGTCTAATCATCTTGTTTAATCCCGCCCCTTTTCACAGCACCTCACGACAGAATTTCGCACACACAAAGCCCGGTGTGACCGTAGCTTGAAAGTCAATGGGTGCCATCATCCAGCATTCTTCAAAATATCTTCTCGTGTTCAACAGAAGACAGAATCTTGAAGGTTTTAAAGCACATAAGGGATGCATACTTTTGTTGGTACAGCAGCCTATGTGTGTCAATTTTAAAACAACAATTTTTAGGCCTCAGGTTTTTATTTCATATTGAAGTTTCATATTTAAATTGATATAATTTTTAATAAAATGTAGCTGTTTTTATTGCTATGAATGTAAACTGTTATAACGTTTTGTTTATTTTTGTATTTAATTTTAAACCACTTTAATCTGTGCAAGAAACCTCAAAGTCTATTCTTTAAAGCAATGCGAATGAGTTCAGTGTTCCAGAATTATTCATTCATTCATTTCGGCTTTTTCCCTTTATTAATCTGGGGTCGCCACAGCGGAATGAACCGCCAACTTATCCAGCACGTTTTACGCAGCGGATGCCCTTCCAGCTGCAACCCATCTCTGGGAAACATCCATACACTCATTCACACTCATACACTTCGGACAATTTAGCTTACCAAATTCACCTGTACCGCATGTCTTTGGACTGTGGGAGAAACCGGAGCACCCGGAGGAAACCCACGCGAACGCAGGGAGAACATGCAAACTCCACACAGAAACGCCAACTGACCTAGCCGAGGCTCGAACCAGCGACTTTCTTGCTGTGAGGCGACAGCACTACCTACTGCGCCACTGCGTCGCCGTTCCAGAATTATACTGATTTGAATTCTGACCCTTGCAGGCCTACACTCGGAAATGGGTGTGACAGTTAACGCTTTAAAAGGTCTCCTAAAAAAAAAAAACAATGTTCTGAACCATCAGCCTGAAGTTGGGTGTAGATCAGGGGTCACCAATCTCGTTCCTGGAGGTCCGGTGCCCTGCAGGGTTTAGCTCCAACTTGCCTCAACACACCTGCCTGGGTGTTACAAGTATACCTAGTAAGACCTTGATTAGCTTGTTCAGGTGTGTTTGATTAGGGTTGAAGCTAAAATCTGCAGGACACCGGACCTCCAGGAACAAGTCTGGTGAACTCTGGTGTAGATGGTGCTTTTTTTGACTGTCATGATTTTTTTGGTAACACTTTAAAATAATGGTCCATAGGTAAATGTCTTTACTAATATATTAACAAACAATTAGTAATACGTTTATTATATCTTTGTTAATGTTAGCTGACGTTATTTAAGTTTCAATAACATTAGTTCATGTTAACAGACGTTCATGTTATGCATTAACTAATGTGAACAGCATGAGACTGTGCATTAACTAATGTGAACAGCATGAATTTGGATGTTAATAATGCATTAATAAATGTTTTACAAAGGTATTCATACTTGGTTATTGTTAGTAAATATTAACTAACGGATATTATTCTAAAGTGTTATCGGTGTTTTTGGTTGCATGGAAAATGGTGATGGTTGTATGGTCATGTCTCGTACCGTGTAAGAGGTGCGTTCACGAGCTCCCAATCAATATTAAACGTCCAAACAGTTTGGGAGTTGTCAGTTTGGATTTGTGAGGTATGTGATGATAACATCATATGTTCTACAATAGTGTCTTATATAAGAGCCCTCCGACACTTTTTACATGAACTCATGTGTTATGCGTGCGTGCACATACCATCTTCCGGCCATCACTATTGGCACTGTGTGTGCCCCTGTAATGGTTACCGGTTCAAATTCAGCAAGACCCTAAGTGAGTGACACACTTAAAAGTCCCGTGAAATGCTTTGAAATGTGCACTTTTTTTTTTATTCGATGTTTCACATAATCTTAAACGTATGGAGCTAAAAATATGCCCAAACAATCTGAATTTGAATTGTGTTCATTTGAAGTATTGACAATTGTAATTTAATAAATCTGAATTTTATATGCCGTTAAAATTTTTTTTTTAACTCAATTTGAATTTCATAACTTGAATATTGAACATCTGAAACTTAAGATAACTGAATTTGTCAAGGCTGAATATTTTATGGACGTATTTTCAAATTTCAGATTTTTTTAATGTTCTGAGTTCCTGGACTGCAGATATCCAGTTTCTGAAAATATCATTTTAAGTTTTTAAGATGAAATTCAGAACATCAAATTCAATACCCTAAAATTCAAAACCAGAAATTCAGATTCAGTAGAAAGTAGGTCAGGCGTGATCAACAAGGAGAATCACTCACCTCTGCTTGATTCATAGTTAAGGACGAATTACAGGGTTCGAATTGTGAGGGTGGGGGTATGGGTGGGTGCTCTGGATATAGGTAAAAATAAATGTTTTTTATCTACACATAGCCTAATGTAAAAGTAAACTCAAATGTATTTTAGCTGGTATGGGGAAGGCTGCTTTCAGTTTCGGGTTACATAAAACAAACATGTTGGAAACTCAAGTGGTTTTCCCTGTATGCTGTTCACAACAATATAGACTTTTTAACGGCTCTTATGTTTTACTATTTGAAATAAAGTTTTAAGCACTTAACAAATGAGGTTAACAAGAAATCTCTGAGCGAATCATTCATAGTGAGTCACTTAATTCATTTATAAATGAGCCTAATCGAACGACTCTGAATGAACAATTCAGTGACAAAGAAAGATTTTGCGCCACACAGTGGACATTTTGGTTTTAATGTATTTTAGCCAAAAATAATGTAATATTTTTTTATATATTGAAAAATCAGATCATTTAAATAAATGTAAATGTAAGGTTAAATATGACATCTTAGATGTAAATAGATGATATTTAATAGAGGCAGCATTTCAGTGTTGATAATGGGCTTTGGACAAACATATCATAAAAATGTTCCTTAAAATACTTTACTATGCTATAATGCACTATACTATATTTAACAAATAGCATGTTATATAATGTGATGAAGAAGTGTGTGCATGCAAATATGTCATTTACCACAGTTGTAAAACGCTGGGACTGTTTGAAAATGCACCTGGAAAGAGCTGGAAAAGTCCTTAAAGGTGAAAGAGCCCTGTGTCTGTTGAAATAACTCATCAGAGGTTACCGTATAGGTCTTAATCAGCTATTTATCCCTCAAAACCCCAAAAACGTTAAATAAAATTAACCAGTGAGATGTAATTGAATTAAATATATGAATTTGGTTCACTGAAGCATATATATATATATATATATATATATATATATATATATATATATATATATATATATATATATAGATAGATAGATAGATAGATAGATAGATAGATATTATCTTTATTATTATTATTTTATTTTTTACACAAACTACTGAAAATAGCTGACCCCTGATTGTCAGTTTCCTGAGCCTCACATACACCAGTTAACTCATACAGCTCTGTGATTGGCCAAAATGCTTAGTTTGCCTTTTCGGTTATCGTCTACTCTTCCCTGTTGATCACCCCTGACCTACTTTCTGCTCAATCTGAATTTCATGAGCTGAATTTCTGGTTTTGAATTTCAGGATATTGAATTTGATGTTCTGAATTTCTTCATCTGAAAACTTAAAACTGTATTTTTAGAAACTGGATATCTGCAGTCCATGAATTCAGAACATAAAAAATCTAAAGTTAGGAAATACATCTATAAAAAACAGCCTTGACAAATTCAGTTATCTTAAATTTCAAATGTTCAATATTCAAGTTATGAAATTAAAAAAAGTCTAATTAAAATAAAATTTAACGGCATATAAAAATTCAGCTTTATTAAATTACAATTGTCAATAATTCAAATGAACACAATTCAAATTCAGATCCAGCTTCATATAAATGAACCATAAAGAGAGGGTGGGACATAGTGTAGCACCTCCCCTTTAAAAAAAAACAGCCAATAGTGTCTTGTTTTACAACAGCTCTGCCCGTGAGAGTAGTTAAGCTCAAACACATTAAATGAAAAGCAAATGAGAATCATCTTGAAGGGGGCGGGGCATGTCAGATACTAGAGAGCATTTGATTGGTCAATATTTGACGAGAAACTGTATGAGGTGACGTGAATAAAACCGTTGATCCATTTAGGTGGAAGTGACAAACTACAAGCTTTACATGTTTATATCTGCTTTATATCTACTAAATACAAATTTTGTCACTGTTTCGGAGCACACTAGCTTATAGATATCCTAAAAACTAACAATACTGATTTACTTTATTTTAATTTCACGGGACGTTTAACCCTTAGTAACTCTCGGAGGAGGATACTGTCAAGCATACTGTACCTCCTGTTGCGGGGCGCTGATTGCCTCCTCCGGTGACTCCTCTTGAGAAATCAAGCCCCTTTTGTATCTGAGAGTCTTAGCGAGTTCCTCTAGAGTGTGGTGGGGGTGCTGATCAGTACTTTCTCCCACCTTCAGGCTCTTTTTGTACCAGGCTGGGTGGTAGTAACCTCTGTCAATCCATGGAGAGCGTTTCTCGTAGCCGTCACCTTTGTTGAGTAGACGCTCCTCTAACTCCTTCTTTTTGTTTGTTAGGTATCTCAACGCAGCTTCTGCTGAATTCAGTTGTCCTTTGTTGAGCTCCTCTTCAACCTCCTGGCTGGCTTCACCTTCATCCTCAAGCTCCATGGAGTCACCACGCTTGTTGCGGTAATGTTTTTTGTGGTGATATCTGTGTGTGGGCTTCCAGTATCGTTTTGCAATATCCTCATCTTGCTCTTCAGACCCCTCAGGTTGCGCGTTCACCAAATCCTCAGTTTGTTTGGAGTGACCTTGGCTCCTTTTGCTTGGGAAGTCTTCTTGGCTTCTGTCATAGTCTGGATCTTCGATATCTCCATTCTCGCTGCGCTTGTGGTGCTTTTTCTTGTGATGGTATCTGTGCGTTGGCTTCCAGATCCTCTTTTCTATCTCCTCACTTTCTTCATCCATTTCTTCTCCATCCTCGTAGGTTCTTTTGGTGTAGCTTGGAAAGTCTTCTTGACTTCGGTCATAATCTGGATCTTCGATATCTCCATTCTCACTGCGCTTGTGGTGCTTTTTCTTGTGATGATATCTGTGCGTTGGCTTCCAGATCCTCTTCTCTCTCTCTTCACTTTCTTCATCCATTTCTTCTCCATTCATGTAGTTTCTTTTGTTGACGTAGCTTGGGAAGTCTTCTTGACTTCTATCGTAATCTGGTTCTTCGATATCCCCGTTCTCGCTGCGTTTGTGGTACTTTTTCTTATGGTGGTATCTGTGGGTCGGCTTCCAGATCCTCTTCTCCATCCCCTCATCTTCTTCATCTCCGTCCCCGTAGGTTCTTTTGATCATGTAGCTTGGGAAGGCTTCTTGACTTCTGTCGTAGTCCAGTTCATCACGTTTTTCCCTGCTGGTCAGAAGATGACTTCTTTTATACTCGTAGAAAGGATATTCCTCCTGACTCCGCTCCTCATCGGGATTATCACGCTTGTAAATCATAGAGAAAAATCTTTTCTGAGGAAACTCCTCCTGGCTTCTGTCATCATCAGAATCTTCTCTTTTATGCATGTTGAATCTTTTATAGAAACTTGGGAAATCTTCTTGGCTTCGTTCGTCATCCATTCCCTCACGTTTTTCCTTTAGTCTCCTCTTCATGAAACTTGGGAACTCTTCCTGGCTTCGATCGTCATCCATTCCCTCACGTTTTTCTTTCAGTCTTCTCTTCATGAAACTTGGGAACTCTTCCTGGCTTCGATCGTCATCCATTCCCTCGCGTTTTTCTTTAAGTCTTCTCTTCATGAAACTTGGGAACTCTTCCTGGCTTCGATCGTCATCCATTCCCTCACGTTTTTCCTTTAGTCTTCTCTTCATGAAACTTGGGAACTCTTCCTGGCTTCGATCGTCATCCATTCCCTCACGTTTTTCTTTCAGTCTTCTCTTCATGAAACTTGGGAACTCTTCCTGGCTTCGATCGTCATCCATTCCCTCACGTTTTTCCTTTAGTCTTCGCTTCATGAAACTTGGGAACTCTTCTTGGCTTCGTTCGTCATCCACTCCCTCATGTTTACCCTTGATTCCTCTTTTCATGAAGCTTGGGAATTCTTCTTGGCTCCGTTCATCACCCAGCTCCTCCCGTTTGTCAGCAGTCTTGAGGAGATGGTCAATGAGTTCCTCATCTTTGACTTTAGACTCATCTCTTGGTTTTTTCAGCTCCTCTTGAGTTGGTTCTTGAGCATCTTTCACATCTTTGGAATGACCTGGTCCTAAATAGAGGTAGAGATTAAAAAAAGGTTACTTGTAACCAGTGGTGTAAAACAACGAATTGCAAATGAATAAAGTAATTGAGTAGTTTTTAATCAGGAATTGTACTTTACTAAATAGCTTTTAAAATGTGTACTTTTACTTAACTGTGTTTTAGTGCTGTACCAGTACTTTTACTGCACTATTTACTTTCAGCCTGCAGTCACTATTTTATTTTTTCTTGTCTACGAAGATTGGTTAATGAGACTAATCAGTCCTGTGATTTCTGTCCAATCAAATCGTAAAACAATGAATTAAAATTAATCAAAATACTGTAACCAAATATGCCCCATGTGGCTCAGAGGATGAAAAGGGCTAAACATAATTATGACAACCCAATATCTTTTAAATCCCCCTGAGCTGGCAAACGGGGTGTGGCAAAAAAAGTGCTACGCTTTATTTACAATGTTAAAGATAAGAAAGAAAAAGAATATTTAATCACCCAAAGTATATTTACAAATGTGTACAATAAATGCACAAGAAGTAAACATACTTAAGTATGTTTTTTCCTATTTTTCCTAAGACGTTTTTTTTCCCTATTTTCAGCTTTCTCTTTAGTTATTTAGAAGTGAGGAGGGTTTAGTTAAAGTTTAGTTTGTGTTTCATTTGTTATTTGCTTTAATTGGCACTGCTTAATTTCCTTCCCTCTGTAAGGTTTGTTTCAACTTGCTTATTTGTTTCCTTTGCATTTATTGTATGCATTTGTAAATATACTTTGGGTGATTAAATATTCTTATTTTTTTCTTATCTTTATCATTGTAAATAAAGCGTACCACTTTTTTTGCCACACCCCGTTTGCCAACTTGGGTTGTCATAATTACGTTTAGCCACATGGGGCGTAACAGTACAAATTTTTAAAACCACTTAGTGAAGTACAATTCCTGATTAAATTATTTGGTTACAGTAATTTGATTAATTTGCAATTCATTGTTTTTTGATTTGATAGGACAGAAATCACAGGACTGATTATTCCAACCCAGGCTCATTCTGAGAACGTAGTCCCGTGGACGTTTCTGGAGACTGCGAAATACGTAGCCGGGGGTACGTACGGCTGCATTTCATTTTTTTAAGCGAACACTGCGGGGCGGTGATACGCCGTTCCCTTCGGCGCTTGCCGGCCGGCCGCTCGCCTCCGTGTGGAGGGCTTTCCCGCTGCAACCAGTTTGTCCGGTTAGCTCTTCGTGTACTCTGGCGGACTCGAGGCGCAGAGAGGGGCTGACCACGACGACGACGACCGGGTTCGAGTCCGGGGAAGAGCGGTTCCAGAAATCAGGTAAGAAAACAAAAACAAAATCCAAAAAATGAAGGGAACAAGTTCGTCACAGGGTGAGAATGTGGTCAAAATCCGAAAACGTGGTAAAAATCAGACGAGGGTTTTTCTTTTTCTGGACGGCTTTTGTGAATCGTGGTTGGGTTTAGGGATGGAGGAGGGTGGGTCAGCCGATTGGCCGGTCGCACGGTCAATCATTCTGTCATCCAGGCAGACAGGCGGAAGGTCGTTCGACAGCGGCCTCTCGCGGACTCGCGAAAACAAAAACTGCAAAAATACGTACCTCCCGGGACGTATTTCGCGGTCTCCAGAAACGTCCCCGGGACTACATTCTCAGAATGAGCCTGGATTATTCTACTTGACCAATTTCAAAGAAAACATACTTAAGTATCAGTATCAGTACTTACTGCACTATTTTATTTCAATCTGCAATCACTTTATTTTATCATCTATGAGGATTGCTTAAGTAGAATAATCAGAATACTTGCAATGACCGAGAGAATCCTGAGATGAGAAGGCACATTCCTGCTGTATGTATGATGAGTAAAATCACCAAATGGCGCTAAATAACAACTAAATGTACTACAGAATGCTTTGTTTTTAAATACATGCACAATTTGCATAATACACACTCTTTGCAATTCTTGACTACTTTAAGTAGTGCTACTTTTTACTCAGACTATCAGATAATTTGACTCTACTTGCACTTTGTTTTAGGAAGTTAATGGTACTTTTACTCGAGTATGATTTTTCAGTACCCTTTTTTCACCACTGCTTGTAGCTCATTTCCATTTCAGTGTGTATGCATTGCATGAATTCATCCAATTATTAGTCTGCAGTCTTAGAATGAAGCCACTGACCCACAACTGTCTCATCCACCAAGCAGGATGTGCTGAGGTTAGAATTGATGGTAATATAGTGCGACTGTTCTCGCGCTACATGTCCAAATGATATTTCACAACACATTTAAATGCAAACACTGTTATGCTGGATTTACCCTGATGAGATGTCTGCACTGAAAAAAAAAAAGATGATCATTGGATTTGCTACATTTTATTTTTAAGATAACTGATTGCAAACAATTTATATCGGCTAAATTTAAACTAAGTTGAACATTACTAAATTTAATTTATTTAAATTAAGCCTATATTAATTTTTTGCAACCATTTACCTTACAAAAATATAGTAAATGCGATGAATCAATCTTTTTTCAGTGTTCATATTAGATTATCCACTAATAAATCATAATTCTCCAACCTCAAAAACACTGAATGCAACACATACCTTGTGCGAGGATGTTTCTGCATTCTGGATGCAGCGGAGTATCATCAGTCTTATACAGCGCCTTTGAAAGGATCTCAACTAAACACTTGGTAAGCTATAAAAGAAGGAAGGTACTTTTATTAAAGCAAATAGAAACATTAATACATTGTTTTGTTTTTCATATAGACAGAAGATACAGCATACCAGCTCCTCTCTTCGGCTGTCCTGCTCAACTGGTATGGACCCTCCATCTGACAGAGTAAAAGCTTTGTATTACAGTAATCGTTATATCAGTATCATCAATTAGCTTTAACTTGTACAAAAAACATCCTAAAGAGGAGATATCCGTCATGATCTACTACTATAGTCCTGCAGTGAAAGTGTCGTGGTGCTGACCGTGGTGCTGAAGTGTTTATCCAGTGATTCTCCAGTATTTGACTTACCCGCAGCGAGGAAGACAAGCACGCAGAGAAAAGCCGCAAACTTCATGATGCACTGAGATGTTTTCTCCTGTCTTTGTTATCCGTATCAGATCTTTTGTCGTGTTTTTTTCTGTGTGGATGAGCAGAGAGAAGCTCGTCTGCGGCTCGGAGCGCGCGCTGCGTCTGTTTTGAGCGCGCGGGACACGCGGGTCTGCGCTCGTCAGTTCATGCGCTGCTTACGTCACGCCTAATGTGATTCCTAAATAGGACTACCGCACACACACACACACGTAAATTAAATCTTACAATACTTTGCCTATGTTTAGTATGGAAGTTACGTCGGTGCACTTGTTAATACATTTACATGCACAGTTTCTCTCTCATCACTCTTCAGCCTGGGAGTTTGAGATGTTGAGTAATGTAACTCAGTAGCGGAGGTTGTCACGTGGATTTGTTTTCGTAGCTTGATTTTTAAATAATATAAAGCACCCTTCATAAATAAGTACACCCCTTACAGATCTTTATAGGATGCTATAGGACAGGGGTGCACACACGTTTTCGTATGAAGAGCCAAAAACTAAATATCATGGAGAGCTGTGGGCCGAATATACCAAGCTATATTACTTTAAAGCTCCCATTGGTAAATTCCTAATTTATTTCATAATATTTAAAAATAAACCTTTTAAAAAGGCCTTTAAATCGTATTAACTAATGCAATATGATTTTTTAAATGATAAATTATTACAATAAAAACATAAACAATCACATTTATAACAGTGGAATCAAAGCTGAATACACCAGTCAAGCAGAATCTGCCTTCGCCTTCTATCCGTCGGGTGACAGTATGTACTTTTAAGAAAAACTCTGATTCATTTAAAGCTATTCATTTCAGTTAGTTTTTCATAGCTTAGCAATAAAACAAACAAACAAAATGCAATATTAATTTAGAAATGACAGTCTCTAAACCATCCCATCATTCTTCCTCTCTTCTCAGATGGGATGGTGGGCCAAATCAAAGGTTAGAATGGGCCAACTTTGGCCCACGGGCCCCAGTTTGGGCATGCTGCTATAGAATGTGACATTTATATACAGTTGAAATCAGAATTTATTAACCCTCTTAATTTTTTTCTTTTTTTAAATGTTTCCCAAATGATGTTTAACAGAGCAAGGAAATTTTCACAGTATGTCTCATAATATTTTTTCTTCTGGAGAAAGTCTTAGTTTTTATTCTAGCCGAAATAAAACAAATATTTACATTTAAAAATAAAAACATTTTCAGGTCAAAATTATTAGCCCCTTTAAGCTATTTTTTTTCGACAGTCTACAGAACAAACCATCGTTATACAATAAATTTAATAAAGACATTTTTTTAAATTATCATCCATAATTGATTAAATAATAACATCTCGTTTGCCGGTAGAGTGTGTGTTGTGCAGTTTACAGACGCCGCTTCATTCTTGGCTGTGTGATTTGTGAATCTCCAAAGTAATTTCTGGCTGGTGTGCTCAGAGTTTTTGCAGACGGATTGCACCTGGGATGCTGTAGTTGACATGAACACGAGGCGCTTGGAGTTTAACAGCAGCAGAATGATGAAAGACTGGCTCTGATTTATGGATTTTTGGTGGATTCATCATCCACACAAGCAGAATAAGAAACAGGCCACATTTTAGCTTGTCAAATGCAGGCGGAAGAGCCTGTGGCCATGTTTGCGGCTCGCCTTTTCATTTCCCTGTGAGACAGTTTCTCTTGGAAATAAATGTTGTGGTACTAATATGAATTCCGGAACGGGTATCAATGCAGTGAAAGCTTTACGACTGTCAATCGTATTTTATTTAAATGAAAGGATTTGCCATTTGATTCAAAATAATAACTAAATCAACAGTAAAAATGCTGTAAAATTGGACTTTATAGTAAGTAATGATTGAAATTACAAGTTTAAGTTGTTTGTTAAAATTAGAAAAAAATATTTGTATTTAAAAATTGTTATATGATTTTTGCAGCCTGATCTCACGAGAAAACCTATTTTACCATTTTGTCAGTTTATTGGCTAATTCGTACGAGTTCAGTTGTACAAAATTGTACAATTTTAAAAGGAGGCGTGGCACCAAACCCCACCCCTAAACCCCATCGTCATTGGGGGATAAGCAAATCCAGCCTGATCTCACGAGAAAACGTAAGTGTTTTACGCTTTGTCAGTTTAGAGGCTAATTGGTACGAATTCGTACGAGTTCAGTCGTACGAAATTGTACGATTTTAAAAAGGACGCGTGGCACCTAACCCCACCCCTAAACCCAACCGTCATTGGGGGATGAGCAAATCGTACTAAATCGTACGAATTAGATCGTATGAATTCATACGAATTAGCCTCTAAATCAAAAAGTTACGAATTGCCGTGAGATTGTGTTGGCAAATTGCACTAAATTGTTGGAATTAGATCATATGAATTCATACGAATTAGCCACTAAATCAAAAAGTTACGAATTGCCGTGAGATTGTGTTGGATTTTGGGGATTTTATTTGTTAATATTCGCTTTATAATCAGTCGTGTAGCGAAAAAGTGCATGTTAGTATGTTTTTGAGTTATTTGACAAATTATTAGAAGAATTCCAACATAAAGTGTGGGTTAAATGTAATGTAATGCTTTCAAATACATGAATGCGCATTATTTGTAACCTGTCAAATGTAATTGTATTAAATTAGTTGAGTTTGAACTTATAAACCCATTTAAAGTCCGCATTAAATGAAAATGTACAAAGTTTGTTTTGCTAAAGCACATTGTTAGGCTTAAGGTGAACAATTAATCTGAAAATTTTACCATTTACCTTCACTCTGGAATGGCAATGGAATGAGATATTTAGCCACGCCCCTCCAAATTCAAAGATTCATATATGGGCCATTTAAGGCAAATATTTGGCACTCATGGCAAAATGTAATCTGAATGTGAGCCTGATGTGGCCCATGTGGAAAATGATACATTTGGCCCAAATTATGGAGGACAAATGTGGGTCACAGTGGGCAAAAATGTGGCATAGTCATTTAAGGGTAATCTGGGTCTAAACCTAAAGTGGCTCACATGTGTAAGTGCAAATGTGGCCCAGTTATCTTAAGACATGTGTGCCACTTTTGGAAAATATTTGGCACCGTAAACTCTGGCTATTATGGCTGTGAGGCTAATGTGGGCCAGAGCAAATATGGCAAATGTGGCGCAGTTATTTTAAACATATGTGGGCCTTTTTTGGCAAATATTCAGCACAGGAAACTCTGGATAATGCAGCTGTTAGCCTATAGTGGCCCAGAGAAGATATGGCAAATGTGGCCCAGTTATCTTAAAACATATGTGGGCCACATAGACTAAAGACACCATCATGGAGTAAAGTGTTTGCTTTAGTTGGGCTCATAGCCCTGCACCTCTTAATATGAATTAAATTTTGGGCTGCTGTAACTTTTAAGAACTTTGCTTGAAAAGTTTATTCATTACAGCAAACAAGCCAAGTAAAAAAAACAATAAAATGAAGTGAGGCACAACCTGTGATCAAATAATATAATTAACCAATGTTTAATCCATTATTAGAAGTAACATGATAACATGCTTGCACATGCCACAGAATTATGAAGGTTTATAAGCTAAAACAATTTCTATGGTTCAACTTCTGCTCACAGAGACATCAATAATCAGCGTATGAACCTCACCAACGGTGACAATTAACAAAGTGAACAAAACTCACAAACATCACAAACAGGAGACTAAAATTGACAAAATCAACACCGTCAACACAAACAGGAGAATCAACAGCACACAATGAAAACTGGACCATTAATAAGCTATAGAATGTATTCATACTGCAATGCATGCTGCGATTTTTATACTTTGCCACATCCAGCGAGTGTAAGGTGTATGCCAGATCTGGGTCAGATTAAAAGCAAATTGTGGCCCAGAATAGGGTAAGTTCTGTTTGATTTGGTTGAATTCTGGCTGATATGTGATATTGCTATGGCTTAATTGTGGCCCAGATCTGGCAAACAGGAGTGAACCGCCCAAGTGCCATCATTCCATGCGGTATGTGGTCCGGATTTGAGCCACATGAATTTTGCTAGCTGGGAAGTGTACTTTCTAAATGTATTACAAAGACCAAAAAAACAAAAAAAGTACAGTAATAAAACTGAGATACATGCTGCCATATAGTATTGTTAAAACAGTTGTCAGTCTTGTCTAAGTGCACTTAAGTGTATTTTAATATCAGAAATTACAAAAGCACACTGTATGCACGAGTTGATTTAATAAATGACTCACAAAGTATTGTTGTGGATAAGACACAGGATCTCTCTCTGGGTAGCTGCCAAACAATGGACAATATTATTAATTTTGAGAATTGTAACCATGCCAATTATGCTCCAGTTTTCCAGTTGTCACATGTGTCTGAGGATGTTTTGGCTTCCACACAAATTCAAATTTAGATTTTTGTATTAATATTTTGAATTTTTATAGGCTATCTGCAAGTTCATTTAATGATGTTTGGTAGTGTTTTACAAAATATTTTTCATAGTATTGAGTTTAGTCCTTTACTGGCACTGTTTACCATCTGAAATTATAACCCCAAATCAGAAAAAGTCGGCACATTACAGAAACACAAAAACATAGTGATTTGTTTTATTTACTTGGATTTCATTGCAGACAACATAACAAACATTATTTAAGGTTCCTCATGATTTTTATTGGATTTTTTCTTTCCAATTTTGAATTTTGCAACACATTTAAAAAAAAGTTGGAACTGTAAAGCATTTACCACATTACAATGTTGCCATTCTTTTTCCCAACACTTAAAAGACGTTTAGGGACTGAAGACACCAAGTGATGAATTTGGTGTAATTTTGTCCCATTCTTCCTGCAAACAAGTCTTATGGTGAGTAACAGTACGGGGTCTTCGTTGTTGCATTTCTGTATTGGAGACAGGTCAGGACTGCAAGCAGGCCAGTCAAATATGTGGACCTGTGCCATCACAGAAGTACAAGTTACCTTTGCCAAGGGCACTGACACAACCTTATACCATGACTACCCTAGCTTTTGGACTTGCTGCTGGAAACACTCTCGAAGATCCTTTTCTTCTTTGGTCCAGAGCACATGGTGTCCAATCCCCCCACCCCCCCAAAAAATACCTGAAATAATGATTCATCAGACCACACATTTCCACTGTGTGATGGTCCATCCCAAATGCCTCCAAGCCCAGAGAAGTCAACTGCGCTTCCAAACATAGGGCTACCTTTTGGCACAGTACAGTTTTCACTGGCATTTGTGGATTTAAATACGTATTGTGGTATTTGTGGTTTCAAATCACACCATTATTTAACCAATTTACCTAATTATTAGCCCTAAATTATGCACCTGTCCAAACTTTTTTTGAAATGTGAACCAAAATATAAAAACACGTTAACAAACACGTTAAATAATGTTTGTTGTATTACTACCCCCTCCAAAAAATAAGTATTAAACACAAAAGAAGATATTTAGAAGTATGCTGGAAAGACGATGGAAGTCAATGGTTACAGGTTTTCAGCATATTTAGAGGTTTAAGAATAAATATAAAGGAGGTTTACTTGATTTTGCCAGTAAAGACTGACAGAATTTAAAAATTTCCATTCCTTTTTTGTGTCTAAAGTAAGTTGATTTAGTGAATAGATATTTAACTTTTAAGCCAAACGTTCCAAATAAATAAGCAAAAAGTGTTGTATAGTATTTCGTAATGACCACTAAATGTCCTTTTTGCACTTGACATATGAGATTTCTGACTGAACTATGAGACTGTCAAACTGACAATGAAAAGAAACTGATAAATGTCTTTTAATTAAAGACTACATAACGAGTCTCATGAATAAATAAGCGATGATTGTACATCGCTGTCAGGCTCTCATCCCTATTCACTAATGGATTTCAACACGCGCTTTTGTTTTATGCTGGAAACTGAAACACGAACCCATAATATCTGTTGCATCCCAGCATTTATCATTTTTATAGTCACCTCTCTCCCTCCTTTGGGAAATCGGGACTGCTGGAACGTTTAGGATAATATCCCACGACCGTATATCCATCACACTTGTATTCAGCTGTGAAGCTCCGATGCCATGAATTATACAGACATCTCGCATCTAAAGCCCAAATCCTCGTTCATTATTTATTCAGTCAAAAAAAAAAGAGCTATCGGAGTCATTGCTGCACATATGTGGACACGATAAACAGCGAGGATAAGATGCAAATTTTGTACGTAGGAGCTACGGATTTGGTAATTGTGCTGAGAGCATCGGTCCCTAGAATAATATCTGGTTTGTTTGGCTTTAATCAAAGTTATTTGCATACTGAAACAAAAGGCAGTGGTCGGCAGCGGGGGCACAAGTATGGCAAGCTTTTTTAACATTTATCTATAAACTACTTGACAAAAGTCTTGTTGTCGATCCCAACAAATATTAACTTGACTTCTAGTTGATCATTTGGAAAAGTGGCAGGAGGTAGATTTTTCAGATGAATCGTCTGAACTGCATCCCAATCATCACAAATACTGCAGAAGACCTATTGGAACCCACATGGACCAAAAATTCTCACAGGATTCTGTCAAGTAAAAATCATGGTTTGGGTTACAGTATGAGGTGTGCGAGAGATCTGCAGAGTGAATGGCAACATCAACAGCCTGAGGTATCAAGACATTTGTGCTGCCCATTACATTACAAACCACAGGAGAGGGCAAATTCTTCAGCAGGATAGCGCTTCTCATACATCAAAGTTCCTGAAAGCAAAGAAGGTCAAGGTGCTCCAGGATTGGCCAGCTCAGTCACCAAATATGAACATTATTGAGCATGTCTGGGGTTAGATGGAGGAGGCATTGAAAATGACTCCAAAGAATTTTGATGAACTCTGGGAGTCCTGCAAGAACACTTTCTTTGGCATTCCAGATGACTTTATTAATAAGTGATTTGAGTCATTGCAGAGATGTATGGATGCAGTCCTCCAAGCTCATAGGAGTCAGACACAATATTAACTCTTTTTCCACTGCATATAATACTTTATATTCTATACTGTGCATTATTTCTGTTCAGTGACAATACTTTTGTCTAAGCAAAGTCAGGCCTTACTGTCCTAATTAAATAATTAAAAATCAAGGCATGATCAAATTTTATTTTGGTAAATAAGCGTAATCTAGAGGTCTTTGCCTTTCATATAAACCACTTCTGATACCAAATGATCAATACTAGGAGACTAGCTATGCTAGGAGAGTGGGGATGGTTGCGACATGTGGCAGTTGCAACAGGACTTATTCCTCGCTTCAGGAATGAGCTAGAGTTGTGCTATTCATACTACATATTCTCAGTTAGACCCTTATTCAATCTAAAGAAATCAACCACATGTGACTATTCCTCAAGTATAAAACTCATTTTGAGGTAAAAAAATAAATAAATATATATATATATATATATATATATTTTTTTTTTTTTTTTTTTTTTTAATGTTTAAAATTTTTGTATAATCTGTTTTGTGAAACGCTATTCGTTCATATAATTTAAATAACTGATTTATTAGTTTCAATTAGGTATAGCTATCATAAGTTAAAGCTTTTAAACAAATAGTGATATATAGTGATTATAAAAAGTAATTACTAGGGAAAGTAACTATTGCATTACTTAAAAAAACAACAACTAATGTCACATGACTATAAAATAAATATAAAACCTTGTGCACACACACACACACACACACACCCCAGAGAAAGAGAGGTCCTATGACTGAAAGAGACGCTGCTCGCATGAAAACCGCTTTAGTGTTCTCTATTATAGTAATGCACATTTTATTGTCAGTAATGGCAATGGCTTTGTAACGGGGGAAACAGTAGCTAATTTGATTACTCGTTACTGAATTACTGAATGAAGTATCACCATTAGTAACGCTGTTTATTTACAGTACCGTTATTGCCATCACTGCTAATGTCTAACAAATAAGCAGTACCTAATAAATAACTACTACTACATTTTAACTATCTGATGAATAAGAAATTGTGTCTAATAAATAGATTTTAAGGAATCACTAGAGTAATTAATAGTCAGAAATGAATTGGTCATATAAAAAAAACAATGGCCAAAAACAATAGTATATACAGTGCATCCGAAAAGTATTCATAGCGCTTCACTTTTTCCACATTTGTTTGTTACAGCCTTATTCTAAAATGGATTAAATGAATTTATTTCCTCAACATTCTACACACAATACCCCATAATCACCATGTGAAAAAAAAGATTTTTTTTTTAGATTGTTGCAAATTTATTAAAAATAAAAAAAGCTGAAAAATCACATGTACACAAGTATTTACAGCCTTTGTTCAATACTTTGTTCATGCACCTTTGGCAGCAATTACAGCCTCAAATCTTTTTGAATATGATGCTACAAGCTTGGCAAACCTGTCTTTGTGAATTTTTGCCCATTCCTCATTGCAGTACCTCTCAAGCTCTATCAGGTTGGATGGGAAGCGACGGTGTACAGCCATTTTCAGATCTCTCCAGAGATGTTTAATAGGATTTCGGTCTGGGATCTGGCTGGGCCACTCAAGGACACTCACAAGTTGTTGTAAAGCTACTCCATTGATATTTTGGTGGTGTGTTTTGGGTCATTGTCCTGCTGGAAGATGAATCGTCGCCCCAGTCTGAGGTCAAGAGCACTCTGAAGCAGGTTTTCATTCAGGATGTCTCTGTACATTGCTGCATTCATCTTTCCCTCTATCCTGACTAGTCTTCCAGTTCCTGTTGCTGAAAAACATCCCCACAGCATGATGCTGCCACCACCATGCTTTACTGTAGGGATGGTAATAACCTGGTGATGAGCGGTGCCTGGTTTTCTCCAAACGTAAAGCCTGGCATTCACTCTAAAGAGTTCAATTTTAGTAATTCGTTTTGGAATAAGGCTGTAACATAAAAAAGTGGAAAAAGTAACTATGAATACTTTCCAGATGCACTGTAGTAGTAGTAGTATAGTAGTCAGCTTCCCCCACAATCCAGACATGCGATATAGGTAAATTGAATAATCTTAATTGGCCGTAGTGTGTGTGTGTGAATTAGTGTGTATGGGTGTTTCCCAGTACTGGGTTGCGGTTGGAAGGGCATCCACTGTTTAAAAACATATGCTGGAATAGTTGGCAGTTCATTCTTTTCATTTTTTTTACATTTTTTTGGAGGGTTTTCACCTATAATTGATATAGGACAGTAGAGAGTATTGACAGGAAAGCGTAGGGTTTATATATAGGGGAAGGATCGGCATAGGACCACAAGGCAGGAATCGAACCTGAGTTGCCGTGAGCACCAGAATGCATGTGTCGATGCACTAACCACTACACCACTGGCGCCGACAGTTGGCAGTTCATTCCGCTGTGGCAACCTCTGAAATAGAGACTGAGCTGAAGGAAAATTAAATAATATCAAATGAATAAGCCTATCTAAGGATAATACCTGAAGAACTAGGTAATGAATAAGTACTCATTGGAAAAACTTACTCTTTAGAAAAATTAAGTACTAAAAAAGTACTTGTAGCATAAAAATTGGTACTATGTTTTAAAGATTGAATGTCTAAATGGCTTGCCGTACACATGGAGACTCTGCACTTTAGAAGGTTTGTGTGTTTGATCTTAATGGAGGAACAAAAGGCTTTTTTGGCCCCACAGCATCATAAAAGCAGATATGTTGCTGCTGAATTGAAATGATGTGGGCTGTGAGGGTGAGCGCTTTTATTGGGAATCTATTATGTGACAGCTTCTCCATCAAACTCCGAAATGCTTGGTCAGCATGCATGCAGCATATGTCATGTTTATTATATGACACAGAGAGTCTATAAACCTGCTGGCAGAGAAATAGATCCTCTTAGATGTGTTCTCCACTGTATGTTTCATTTGAGATCAAAATGTCTTTTTCTGTGTTGAAAAAGAATTAAAATAGTGTACTTTTGCATGTTGGATAAAAACACTAATCTACACTCACTGGCCACTATATTACTGGAGGTACACCTTACTTGTACCGGGTTGGACTCACTTTTGCCTTCAGAGCTGCCTTAATCCTTCGTCGCATAGATTCAACAAGGTACTGGAAATATTCCTCAGAGATTTTGGTTCTTATTGACATGATAGCATCACGCAGTTGCTGCAGATTTGTCGGCTGCGCATTCATGATGCGAATCTCCCGTTCCACCACATCCCAAAGGTGCTCTATTGGATTGAGTCCTGGTGACTGTGGAGGCCTTTTGAGTACAGTGAACTCATTGTCATGTTCAAGAAACCAGTCTGAGATGATTCCCGCTTTGTGACATGGTGCGTTATCCTGCTGGAAGTAGCCATTAGAAGATCAGCAACAATACTCAGGTAGGCTGTGGCGTTGACACAATGCTCAACTGGTACTAATGGGCCCAATGTATGCCAATAAAATATCCTCCACACCATTACACCTCCACCACCAGCCTGAACCGTTGATAAAAGGCAGAATGGATCCATGTTTTCATGTTGTTGATGTCAAATTCTGACCCTACCATCCAAATGTTGCAGCAGAAATCGAGACTCATCAGACCAGGCAATGTTTTTCCAATCTTCTATTGTCCAATTTTGGTGAGTCTGTGCGAATTGTAGCCTCAGTTTCCTGTTCTTAGCTGACAGGAGTGGCACCGGGTGTGGTCTTCTGCTGCTGTAGCCCATCCGCCTCAAGGTTGGACGTGTTGTGTGTTCAGAGATGCTCTTCTGCAGACCTCGGTTGTAATGAGTGGTTATTTGAGTTATTGTTGCCTTTCTATCAGCTCCAACCAGTCTGGCCATTCTCCTCTGACCTCTAGCATCAACAAGGAATTTGCACCCACAGAACTGCCACTCTCTGGACATTTTCTCTTTATCGGACCATTCTCTGTAAATCCTAGAGATGGTTGTGCATGAAAATCCCAGTAGATCAGCAGTTTCTGAAATACTCGGACTCAGCACCAACAACCATCCCACGTTCAAAGTCACTTAAATCATCTTTCTTCCCCATTCTGATGCTCTGTTTGAACTGCAGCAGATCATCTTGATCATGTCTACATGCCTAAATGTATTGAGTTGCTGTCATGTGATTGGCCGATTAGAAATTTGCGTTAATGAGCAGTTGGGCAGGTGTACCTAATAAAGGGTATATTGTGGTATATTGATGGAATTTAGCCAATTTTCAGACACTTTGTAATTAAATAGCGCCTGCTGCAACCATGGTATGGCAGCAAAGTTCCTTGATGCTGGAATGACAGTATAGTTATAGTAATCTAAGCTAAAAGTGCTCTTTATAGACCTGGATATTGGCAGAATGGGGTCAAAAATGATAAAACTCGGCAGTTTACCACTACGGGGAGTTGTAAAATGAGCATATTTTTTAAAAAGGTGAAGTTGATTATATTGACGGAAGTGTTCAGGCAATTTTCAGGTGCTCTGTATTATCATTGTAATATCATTGTAATATCATTGCGACTGATGCCAGAATGATAATATAGTTATAGCAATATTGGCTTAGAAAATAGCAACTTCTTTCCGTCAATTGTTGTGCAGCATGTAACTAGAGACGGCTCAATTTCAAATAGGAAAATTATCAAAACTCTTTGGTCATTTTTGATCAAATTGCTAATGGTCAAATCCGATTCAATGATTCATGCTAAGCTAAGCTAAAAGTGCTTTCGCCAGAACCAAAGGTCAACTGAATGGGTTCAAAAATTGTAAAACTCAACAGCTGAACACTACGGGGAGCTTTAAATGAGCCCATTTTAAAAAGTGGAGGGGTCGTGTTCACTCAAAAAAAATATAGATATTTTTTACTTGTTCAAACTACCTAATTAAAATGAGCTGAAACAACACAATTCTTGAGATTTCATTGGGACAACTTATTTTTTTATGTTCAGTCCACATTAATTTGTTAAAAGTGTTAAGTAAACTTAATTGATTTGTGTTGGGACAACATGAATGAATTGTGTGGAACCCTGCATTTTTTACAGTGTTGATTACACTGATGGAAGTTAGTCAGTTTTCAGGGGCTTTGTAATATCATTGTGACTGCTGCAGCCATGGTATGGCGGCAAAGTTGATTGATGCTGGAATTAGAATATAGTTATAGCCATCAGCCTAGAAAATAGCAAATTTTCATTTCCCGTCGGTCTTAATAAACAATGTAACTACAGTAATGTCAAGTTTAAATAGGAAAATTATCTAAACACTTTGGTCATTTTTGAGCAAAATGCTAATGGTCTAATCAGATTAATTGATTTATGCTAAGCTAAGCTAAGCTAAGCTAAAAGTGCTTCCGCTAGAACCGGAGATCAGTTGAATGGGTTCAAAATGCTGAAACGGTCAACTGTTGAAAATGGTTTAATCTGTAAAATGAGCCTTTAATAAAAAGTAGAGTGGTTATATTGATGAATTTAGCCAATTTTTAATGTAATTATATAGCACCTGCTGCAGTTCCTTGATGCCAAAATGAGCGTATAGTTCCTATCCATATCAAACTAGAAAATAGCAACTTTTTATTGTGTCAGGTTTAAATGGGATAATTTTCTAAACATTTTGGTTATTCTTGAGCAAATTGCTAGTGGTCTAATCCGATTCAATGATTTATGCTAAGCTAAGCTAAAAGTGCTCTTGATGGGCCTAGAGAAAATGGTGAAAATCAGCAAATTAACTCTAGGTGAGCTATAAAATGAACTCTTAAAAAAACTGGAGTGCTCTTTTAAGCCCAGGAAAAAGTGATGCTAATCCTACATCTAAATTACAAACGTTAAATGTTTATCCTGGGTTAAAACAGTGTTTACACACCAGGCAATTTTGTGTTTAAAAGATGTCAATGAAAATTTTAGGTTAGGCAGGCTTCACATGTAATCATTCATTCCTGTCTTTTTGATGACTTTTTATTCTTTTTGGATTATTATTAGATTTAGATATTAGATTTTTACTGACAGACCAAATGTATTCTTTCTTTATCCAACAGTCTATGTTTGGACGCCTATTAGACATCTTGAAACAACCAAACAAAAACTGCTTGCTGGGTAGAATGACAATAAGCCAGGGTTACACGCAGTAAAAAAATAAGTTAATTTCTTTAAATAAAGATTTAAAACAAACTGCTTTAAATATCAGAATAATAACCAAAACATCCCTCAACAAAAATAAAAACAAACAAACTGAATCATGCAAAACCGTAACTCCTTCACTTTTAAAAAAAAAAGATGTCACTTATTCACAGAATTGTGATAACAAAAAATACATTTCACAAAATGCATGCAGCCTTTAGGCTTTATATATATTAGACACACTGATCATATTATTGCTGTGAGCTTTCAGTCTGACTCAAACAAATCTCTTACACGGAGACATAGGAAGATATTAGCTAAATCAAACAGTGACAGCGAGTCTTGTGAGCAACTTTAGGGTGTTTAGATCTTTGGTAAAGGTGTGTATATTGCAGAAAAGACAAGCATGAATCCTGTTGTGGTACAAGCAGGTGTTCGTTGAAAGCGCTGCTCTTGTATTCATTCACTGATGAGAAGCTCCTGCTCTTTGTGTTGATTTGCTGCTGCATCGCCTCTTGTGCTTTTAAACACAAATACAGCATCCTTTTTTAACATAGATCATGTCCTCTATAAATATCCCCTGTTAGACTAGATCCATCGTTAGAATAAAGCCCTCATACTCTGGTATAAATACACTGGAATAATTATACATTTCTTAGTTTTTTTTAGTCAGGTGTTTCTCAAATAAATTTCATGTGTGTAATTAACTCAAATTTGCTATTTGAAAAATGATTCAAGAAATTAGCATTGGGTCATTTTTAACTTTTTTTTTTTTTTTTTTTTAAGGGCACCTATTTCACCCCTTTTACGAGATGTAAGATAAGCCTTTGGTGTCTCCAGAATGTGTCTGTAAAGTTTCAGCTCAAAATACCCATCAGATTATTTATTTTACAATAGAGAAGATTACCGGTTTGGTGTCTTGGGACGATGTATAGCTGTTTTTGTGGACTGTGGCTTTAAATGCAAATGAGCTGCTTTTCTCCGCCCACCATTCCCACTTGCACACCTGCTTCTCCTGCGTTACGTTAGATTAACAGCAGTCAGTGATAGAGACAGACATGGATCAAGCTAAAATAAAGCTCATTGGTCAAAAATGAGATTTCTGTAAAAAGTTTTCCGAAAATATATCGGTGTCCTTCTTTCCCTCACTGTCAGAGGCATTTTCTCCCAAATGACCATTTCAAACTACAACAGTAGCAGTTGCTGAATAATTTGGTCTACATTCACAGTTCATGTATCTTTGGAAAGAAGACACTTTGGGCTTATTATCCATCATCTAGAGTTTATAATGCTCACAATGAAAAAAAAAAATGTTTGGCTTATGTAAAAAATATACAAATATATGAAATTAGTTCTGGAGCAATACAAAAAAAAAAAAATAGGTCAGAAGCCACACATCTCCTAAGTATATAATTTGAATTTGATGGCAAAAAATCATGCAAAATTACATTTCTGGATTTATTTTTCTGAGGCAACGTCCTGATGCTGGCGATTAAACATCCTTCCAAGCCTGAAATGCCATCCATGTCTCATTTATAAATAGCCCTCCACCACTTACAGTTATATCATGCCAAGAATCAGACCAGGTTGTAACATGCTGAAACTGAATAAACATAAAAATTTAATGTAGACTTAAGTTTTGAGGTTGATTATTACTTGAGTATTATGATCACCTTCACCCCAATGGGCTATATGCACAGCAAATGTTTTTCAGACAATGATGAACTTCCGGTGAGAGCTTTATGCGACTATTTTCAATTTCATAATGGTATTTTTACAGCATCGATGTTGTAATGTGGTTCAAATATAATCAGTTAAATAGACTTAAGCATCTATTTGGTTGTTAATGGAAAAAAACAACAACGAAAGACCGTTTAAACGCAGGTGCCATCTTTAGCAGCAGGCTAGTGCAGAAACTCCATTGAAAATACTGGAGTAAAATTAATTTCCATATTTTAAAGACATGCCATGGAAAAATATAATTCAGTGCTTCTTGTTTGGTCTGAGACCCACTTTATATCATATCTCAGCCAGGCAGTGAAGATCACTGATTCTAAAGAAATCAGATCTTAAATGCGGCGATTTTGTATGGGATGACAATTAACCGGATGTCCTGGGGCTGGCAAACTGAAATGAAAAGTCTGTGTGCATATACCCCATTGCTTTATACAGTACCTGATCCATTCTAGAATTTGCATCATGATATATAGCCTCCTGCCCTAAAAAAAGAAATATTTTACAAATACTTAGGGGAGACCGAGGATGATTGTAACACAATTTTTCTTTATCTCCTAAAACTACCTTTTTTTAGCTACAAGACTGAAACTTTTAGGCAAAGAACCCACATTTGTCTACAAATGTCAACTATTTAAATTTCTTAAACTATATAACAGACTTTGTGAGATGATGATTAGATTAGATTAGATTCAATTTATTGTCATCGCATATGTACAAGTGCAAGGCAACGAAATGCAGGTAAATGGAACCCCCCCCCCCCCCCCCCCCACCCGACCGTGCACAGACATCACAACTCCAGGGAAGACAGGTCACAGGAGGTGGAACAGGAAATAAGATACATTTAGGAGAGAGAGGCAAAAAAACTCCCTCTCACCTTGCTCTTAAGTCTTAAATCTAGCACAAAAACACACTGACAAGACATAACATTGCCACAGGGCATGGGAACAGGGGGTGTGGATATAGTCCGGTAAGGGCGGGCAGCTATCAGGTCCTGCAGCCATGGAGGCGCTGGTCACAGACCCGCCTACCCCCTCCAGTGGGTGAAAGCATACGAAGGAGTTGGTTTGGGGCTAGGGAGTGTCGTGCTGTGTATCTGTGTGTGTGTGTGTAAGCCTGTAGAGTCCAACAGGTTTCCTTGACAGGGATCAGGAATTTCAAAGCGTCTCCTTATCTTGCTGACAAATACAGCAAGATGACAAATACAAAGTGGCATTTGTTACAACCTACCTTACTACTGGGGTAGGTTGTAACACATTCTGCGATAAGTTGTGACAGGTAGACAAAATGCACAAAAACTAAGGGTACTACAAGTGATTTGCCACAACAACAGATTTATTGTAAATAATCGACTGCAACAATACAATATATGTAAATAGTTGAAGTGTATGTGCATATTGTGTGTGTTTGAGCATGCACATGTGCGTTTGTGTGTTCATGTCTGTACGTGGACATTCATATGTATGTGTGTGTAAGTGTTTGTATACTTTCAAAACACGTGTTTCAACCTACTCCACCACTGTCACCCATTGTTTAGCTTGCTGTATTAGCATGGTGCTGTGACATTAGCAGGAGTTTGATACACCATTCTTTTCTAGAGATACTAGTTTGACCTGATATAACTCATACAACATCATCTACAACAGCAGAGGTACTAAACAATATTATCTTGTTTTTTTTTTCTTTTTTTACTTTCTTACCTCAGAATTCGATTTTCTGTTCGATTTTAGCTTCAGGAGGGATTGCGAGACTGACTGGAAAATGTCCATGTGTGATTGTAAAGTTAACCTGAGGAAACTGAAAATGTTACATGACCCCCTATCTTATCCCTGATTTGTGGAATTGGTAGTGTTACAACTCTCCCTGTGTTTTATCTATACTCCTTTTTTAATGTCAATAATTATCTTCGTTACAGCTATTAATCTATTTCAACTATTTATTGGCTGAGAAGGAGTAGGAATCATATCATTTTTACACCCAAAGAGACCTCATTACTTGAAACACAATACACTATAACAGTCAGTGTAGTTGTATTCAATTATTTATTTGTCATTTGTTTGTATAGAGGTGAAAGGCAGCACGTGGCTTAGCACGGTTCGAGATTGTATTTGTTTATTAGAAATTGATTTAGATTTATAAACCGTTTAAAATATACTTTAGTATTTACGGTATATGTAAAGTTAGACTACCGCTTCAGCACACTCACAGAAATAAAGGTGCAAAACCAGTCACTGGGGCGGTACATTTTCAAGAGGTACACAATATTTACCATTAAAGGTAAATATTAATACCTAAAAAGTACAAATATGTACCTCATAGTACTTTAAAGGTACAAAAGTGAACCGTAAAGGTACCAATGAGCATTTGTAAGGTACAAAAGTGAATATTTTCAAAAGGTACAGCACCAGTGACAGGTTTTGTACCTTTATATCTATGAGCGTGTTAGTTATGTATATGTTTTAAACGACTCTGACATCCAGTGTTGTGTTAATATTTCATTCATTCATTTTCTTTATGGCTTCCCTAAGCCACAGCAGAATGATCCACCAACTCATTCAGCATTCACACAGCGCATACCCTTCCAGCTGCAACCCATCACTGAGAAACACACATACACACGCACATGAATACGGACAATTAAGCTTACCCAATTCACCTGTACCGCATGTCTTTGGACTTCTTGTTCTCCACACAGAAATGCCACCAGACGAGGCTCAAACCAGCGACCTTCTTGCTGTGAGGTGATTGTGCCTGTTGTTATATTTATGATTGTTTATTTATGTCCACACATGTAGCGGAATGAATAAAGCTCAACTTGACTTGAAATACGTACAGTAATGAAAGCGAAACAGACCAGACACAGAGAAACACTGTGAATATCTGCATTCTTCCAGCCCTGAGCTCTGTTCTCGTTTTAAAAGCCCCTGAGAGGACTCGTGTGAGAGCTGAAACATTCAGACAGACTAGATAAAGCAGAATACAACAGAGAAACTGAAGCAGTAAAAGTGCTCATAGAGGAGCTTTTCTCCCTTTATCCATCCAAATCACTTCATAATTTATCCAAGACACCCGCAACAGTTTTAGGCCAACCGGCATACTTTGCTGCAGTACGTAAAGAAACGCTCGAATTGAATGTATTTTAGGCTACTGAGTATAAATCTGGACACTTGTCCTAACACAAAGCAGTTAAGAGTGAACGTAAAACAATTAAGTTGTCCCAAAAAATCTCAAAAATTGTGTTTCAGCTCATTTTAATTGCGATGTTTGAACAAGCGGCAATCTTTTTTTTTTTTTTTTTTTTGAGTGTATTTGCTTTAAACACTCACCGGCCACTTTATTAGGTACACCTTTCCAAATGCTCGTTAATGCTAATTTATAATCAGCCAATCACATGGCAGCAACTCAATGCATTTAGGCATGTAGACATGGTCAAGACGATCTGCTGCAGTTCAAACCGAGCATCTGAAGGGGGGAGAAAGGTAATTTAAGTGACTTTGAACGTGGCATGGTTGTTGGTGCCAGATGGGCTGGTCTGAGTATTTCAGAAACTGCTGATCTACTGGGATTTTCATGCACAACCATGTCTATAATAGGGTTTACAGAGAATGGTCTGAAAAAGAGAAAATATCCAGTGAGCGGCAGTTTTGTGGGTGCAAATGCCTTCTTGATGCCAGAGGATGGCCAGACTGGTTCCAGCTGATATAAAGGCAACAGTAACTCAATTAACCGCTTGTTACAACCGAGGTCTGCAGAAGAGCATCTCTGAACACACAACATGTCCAACCTTGAGGTGGATGGGCTACAGCAGCAGACCACACCGAATGTCACTCCTGTCAGCTAAGAACAGGAAACTGAGGCTACAATTCGCACAAAACGCCACAGCCTACCTGAGTATTGTTGCTGACCATGTCCATCCCTTTATGACCACAGTGTACCCATCTTCCGATGGCTACTTTCAGCAGGATAACACACCATGTCATAAAGCACAAATCATCTCAGACTGGTTTCTTGAACATGACAATGAGTTCACTGTACTCGAATGGCCTCCACAGTCACCAAATCTCAATCCATCAGAGCACCTTTGGGATGTGTGACACTACAAACTGAACTACACTGTTCCTATTTACTATGACCTTTTATGTGAAGCTGCTTTGACACAATCTACATTGTATAAGCGCTATACAAATAAAGGTGAATTGAATTGAATTGAATGTGATGGAATGGGAGATTCGCATCTTGGATGTGCAGCCGACGAATCTGCAGCAACTGCGTGATGCTATTATGTCAATATGGACCAAAATCTCTGAGCAATGTTTCCAGTACCTTGTTGAATCTGTGCCATGAAGGATTAAGGCAGCTCTGAAGGCAAAAAGGGGTTCAACCCGGTACTAGTAAGTTGTACCTAATAAAGTGGTCGGTGAGTGTATAATTTATAGGTATAATTGGTACTTCTAGGTATTAATTTGGGGGCCACCTAATTTCCTGGGGCCCTAAGCAGCTGCTTACCTCATATATTGGTTAAATCAGCCCCTGTGTATAAGTATGTTTTGGCAAGATGTGGTTTTTAACATTTTAACTATGACACAGTCACCATGAATTGATTAAATATGTAAATACATTAAAGAGATAGTTCACCCAAAACTGAACGTTTACTCACTATTTACATTTCCTCATGTGGTTCCAAACTTTTATGAGTATCTTTCTTCTGTTGAACACAAATGAAGTATTTTGAAGAAAGCTGAAAACCTGTTTAGTTCCATAGGAAAAAGAAATGCTTTGAAAGTCAGTGGTTACAGGTTTCTTCAAAATATCTTCTTTGGTGTTCAGCAGAAGGAAGATACTCGTAAACAAGTAAAAGGTGAGTAAATGATGATAAATTAATCCTTTTATTTTTGGTTGAACTATCAATTCAAACTGTTTTCTCTTACAGAATTCAGGGTTATTAGTGTAACTACCATTTTTTTTTAACAATGTGTTTTTTGTTTTTAATTATGCAAGACAGGTAACAAAAAAACACAATTCTATTTCATCGCAATTATTTCCCACCCCAACAAAAGAACATCACTCTCTTCTCCCCTATAGAATTACACAGAATTCTCTTACAAGAGACTATTTAAATGCAAAACAAATATTGCTAGGTACCCAAAAACCATGTATACATTGCTGTATTTTACACATAAGTCACATTTTCCAACAAAACAAAACACACACAAAAAATAAAATAAAAAACACTATACTTAGACCTCTTGTAATAATTGACCGATATTATTGTTGTTAATGTAGTAATTAAACGGCTTCCATTTTTCTTCAAATTCATTTTATTTAAAAAATATATATATATATGTTACTTTTTTCCTTGGCCATACACTGTGCCATGACATTAATCCAAGTTCCAATAGGGTATATGCCGAAGCATGCTAATAGGACTTTTAATTTGCCTGTAACCTGGGTTAATCATTTCCGGTGAAGTGTATGACAATGCAATGTCGGCGTGTTTAAGGTCTGTTTTCTTTAAAAATCAGCGATCTCCACTGGCTGAGTGATATCCGATATAAAGTAGGTCTTAGATTGTACAAGAAGCACTGCATTAAATTACATTTTCCCGCATTGTCTTTATAATATTTATTTTACCCCAGTATATTCAATGGAACTTCTGCGCTAGCCTGCTGATTCTGACAGGCTCGTGCGAGTAACCAGCTTTTTGTCTCGTTTTACACTTGAACAACTAAATGAACGCCAAAGTATGTTTAACTGATTTTATTTTAATTACATTACAACATCGATGCTGTAAAAGGAACCGTATAAAATGGGAAAACACTCACAATAACAGGTCACCGGAAGTTTATCAGTATGGGAAAAACACTAGCTCGGCATATACCCTGTAGATGGTGGATCAGGCCTTTTCCAGCTAAGAGCTATCATTCTTTTAGCTTTTAATATAGCATAATCTATGAATTTTCGCTGCTGAAGATTTAGTTTAAGGTTGTTTGTATATAAATGTAGCAAAATCATTTTTGCATTTAGTGGAATATTCAAGGGTACAATTATCTTTGTAATTTTAATCACTTCCACCCAAAAGTCTCTAATAATGTTGCATTCACAAACACAATGCACTTATGAACCCTGAGCCGCTCTGCATTTAAAGCATGTGTCAGGAATATTTTTATTAAACCTATTTAGTTTGACAGGAGTTATGTAAGTCTGCATCAACCAGTTATATTGTAGTTTTAAGCTAACGCTCCCTAACTGTTTCTGAGAATTTTTACAGACTTGTCTCCATTCACCCTCAGATATATCCTCGTTTAATCCCATCTTCCATAATTCAAGTTTCGGTGTTGATGATTTAGTAGACCCTGATACAAGCCAGTTGTAAAAAACTGATCTTAATCCTTTATTATTGCATTTCTTTGTAATCAATTCCTCCAAAGAGGAAAGTACTGGCAAGTTTAATGATTGGTTCTGCCTAGAAAGAACAAAACTCCTTATCTGTAAGTGTTTAAAGAAATGTTTTCTTGGAATATTGTACTTAGTAGATAATTGCTCAAACAACATCAAAATTCCCTCCTCAAAAAGATCACTAATTTTGCTTAATCCCTTTTCAACCCACAACTGAAATCCTGAGTCCTTTGTACCTGGTTTGAATAATGTGTTGCCCCAAATGGGGCTATACTGGGATAAAGAGTCAGCTATTTTCATGTACTCTCTAACTTTATACCATACTCAAAGCATATTACAAACTATATGGTGCGTGGTGACTATAACTACAATTTTTACAATTTTATTGTGACTTATTGATCCTGTTACACTAAAAATCATCTAACATTCTGGATACTCTGGACAAATGATAATAATAGTAAGAATAAGAAAATATTTTTTTAATTCCACATAAAATTTAAATTTATTTTATTTATTTTTGCAGTAGCACATTGTTAGTCTAAGGTGAACAATTAATCCATGCAAGTTCACGCAAACTTCAACTTTATACTTTATATGTTTATGAGATGTAATGCTATAAAAATCACAGTCTGCACCCCTTTTGCAGTTTGAAAACTTTTTAAATGGACATTTTGACATTAGACATTACTCTGATGTGGAGGCAAATATGGAATGTCTTGCCTTTATCCCATATGTTTAAAAAAATAAAAATACTATGGTTCCACACAATTTCTTCATGTTGTCCCAACACTAATTGATTATTCTATCTTATTATTTCTTAAGTTAACTTTATTGTTTTTTACAAATTTAAGTGGATTGAACATAAAACAATTAAGTTACCTTCGCAAAAAACAGCTCATTTTAAATAAGTAGTTTGAACAAGCAGCAAAACTATTTTTTGAGTGAATAATGCATTATACAGTTGAAGTCAGAATTATTCGACCCGTTTATTTTGTTCCCCAATTTCTGTTTAACAGAGACATTTTTTCTACACATTTCTGAACATAATAGTTTTAATAACTCATTTCTAATAACTGATTTACTTTATCTTTGCCATGATGACAGTAAATAATATTTGATTACATATTTTTCAAGTGACATTTAAAGGCTTAATTAGGTTAATTAGGCAAGTTAGGGTAATTAAGCAAGTTATTGTAAAATGATGGTTTGTTCTGTAGACTATTGAAAAAATAAATAGCTTAAGGGGGCTAATAATATTGAGCACATTTCTAGAACTGCCCGATCTTGCAGATTCGCACTCTATAACATCAGAAAGGTCCGACCCTTCCTACCTGAACATGCAGCTCAACTCATTGTTCAAGCTCTTGTCCTCTCCAAACTGGATTTTTGCAACTCTCTACTAGCCGGGCTTCCAGCTAACTCTATCAAACCTCTTCAGCTGCTAACGCACGCAGCAGCACGAGTGGTCTTTGATGAACCCAAAAGAGCACATGTCACTCCGCTACTCACCCGTTTGCACTGGCTGCCAGTTGCTGCTCGCATCAAATTCAAAGCTCTGATGTTTGCTTACAAAGCGACCTCTGGCTTTGCTCCTTCTTATCTGCTCTCACTTCTGCAGATTTATGTGCCCTCCAGAAACTTGCGTTCTGTGAATGAACGTCGCCTCGTGGTTCCATCCCTAAGAGGGAAGAAATCACTTTCCCGAACTCTCGCATTCAATCTGCCCAGTTGGTGGAATGAACTCCCTAACTACATCAGAACAGCAGAGTCACTTGCTGTCTTCAAGAAACGACTAAAAACTCAACTGTTTAGTCTCCACTTTCCTTCCTAATCTGCAACTGCCTCTCTGGCTATACCACTAACTGTACTCTCTCTCTCTCTCTCTCAAAAAAAAAAAAAAAAATTCTAATACCACTAACTGTACTCTCTCTCTCTCAAAAAAAAACAACAACACATTACTAATGCTTTGCTTCTTAGACTTTACACACCTGAAACCTGTTTATAGCACTTGTTCACTGCTGCTCTTATAGTTGTGTAAATTGCTTCCTTGTCCTCATTTGTAAGTTGCTTTGGATAAAAGCGTCTGCTAAATGACTAAATGTAATGTAAATATTGACCTTAAAATGTTTTTTTTTTAAATTAGAAACTGGTTTTATTCTAGCCAAAATAAAACAAATAAGACATTCTGCAGAAGAAAAAATATTATAGGAAATACTGTGAAAATTTCCTTGCTCTGTTAAACATCATTTGGGAAATATTTTAAAAAAGAAAAGAAAATTCACAGGAGAGCTAATACTGTATAACTAATCTTACAGACTGGCTGTTGTGATAATGTCAGTCTCCAGTGTTTCAGATAACAATGGAAGGAGAAACTGATGAAATGAGACTCATGATAAGCTCCGTCTGCCCTAAAAGACAATATCAGCCAATTAACTGATTAAATTTAATCTTTCCAGAGGTTTCCACACCAGCGTTGACCTGCTGATCTCCTTTAATTCATCAATTCCCCTCAGAGGTCGTGTTTGTCAGCCGATGGCCTATCTGAAATCGATCAGACTTCAGCCATTATCTCTTTGCTCCACATCTAGAGGAAAACTCACAGCGGCAGAGGAGTTTAGACTGACATTTGAAGACTGCCGACACCTCCAGTCCCATTTGGATAATGTGATCTGAGGAGGCATAAACATCCAGCGTGAGCCAGAGGCTGGTGAAACTAAATGAAGAGAGAAGTGAATGTGAGACTGAAGGAATTATGGGTAAAGATCTTTCCAAAATGAACATCGGTGAGGCCACGCAGCCGCTGCCAGTCATGTCTGGAAGAAAAATAAGCAGGACAAATAAGAAAAGGACTGGAGTTCTGAAGAAAGATAGCAATGTGGTGGACCGTTTACAGCAGGTAAATGTCATATCTTTGCATTATTGTTAATAATAAGAATAATATAACTGATTCATCTTTCATGCTTTTTATGCAAAATTGGTAAACTTCTATTTAGCAAGGATTCATTAGATTGATTCAGAGTGCCAATAAATGGAGATTCTATTTAAAGTTAACAACCTTAAAAGTTTATATTACGCCACAAGTATATTACGCTGTTTTTAAGCAATGAAAAAAGTAAATGTTTTTATGTATCAAATTGGTGTTTTAGAATGGATCACATGAGAAATAAAAGTAAATATAAATGATGCTGAAAATTAAGCTTTAAATCACATGAATAACATATATCTTTAAATGATCAAGCAAATTTTTACAATTTGACAGTATTGTTTACTGTATTTAATGAAGTAAACAGCCCTGGTAGGTTTTTCTAAAATTTTAAACACAATTACCAGGGGCGTTGCTAGACATAAAGCTCTACTGGGGCACCGCATATATATATATATATATATATAAATATAAATAAATATATATATATATATATATATATATATATATATATATATATATATATATATATATATATATATATATATATATATATATATATATATATATATATATATATATACATACACTATCTATCTATATATATATATATATATACATACACTATCTATCTATATATATATATATATAAATTATTAAATAAATATTATTATAAATAAAAGTATTCTTGTTATTATACAATTATTATTCTAAATAATCTCAAATGTAACTGAAAAACAATTTTTAGACACAACTGGAGTGATATGCTAAGATCATTTAAGAAATCTTTTGCATACAGTATATATTAATTTCATTTGAGTGAAATTCTATAGACTATTCAATAAAATACAAAAAAAATTATGTTTTTTAAAATTATCTGTTGTCTTAGACTTGACACGTGCCCCAGTAAATTGGGTCTAGCGACGCCCCTGCCCTGACAATTACAAATTTAAATAATAAGTTGGTAACACTTTTTAATAACACACTATCGATCATCTATTAGGCATTAGCAAATAGTTAATCTGTTAAGCATTAACTCTACATTAATAGACATTAGTAAGCAGTTTATAAATACAGCTACAAATGCTGTATTCTTGACTTTGAGCACATTTATAATAAAAGGATTTATATCCAAACACACGTCCTATTCTTATGCCCAGTTAGTGATGCAAACGTCAAAAACCCAACAGGTGGACAAATTTAAACTAGTTTTTATTAAAACAATTATAAATATGTATATAATAAATAACACTGCCACTAATAATAACATTATACAAAAGCAAATTGTCATGAATACACTGAAAAAAGCCCCTCGAGATGAAAAAGGCATGGAGGCAGTGGTTTTTATGTTTATGTGGAAAATAATAATTTTTGTAACATTTTAATCGTTTATTATTTTTTCATATGTGAAGATATTTGTGTGTTGCTGGACATCCTGTGTTTATCAAGCAATGTGTAGGGGTTTGGATCCACATAGGCGCATAACTAACGTGATCTGCGCTGGACTTTAGAGCAGCTTTTAGTTGGTCAGTGGTGCAGTCTATTTCAGTTCTTCAAAATAGCAACGTACCAACAATACTCCTTTTCAGACCAGCACACACAAAGTAGCACTTTACTATTTAAATAACGTGTTGCAAAATGTAAAAATTACTGTTGCGCTGGTCTGAAAATAGCAACAAATCATGCCAAACATGTTTTGCGGCTTATTGCGCCGGGTGTATGATAGGGCCCTAAATGTTTGACAATAGCAACAAATAATTTGTGTATATGACTCAAAATAAATAAATAAATAAAGTACTCAACCCATTTGGTTTCAAAACTTAAATGGTTTGCAGCAATGGGTTCCCTCAAACGGTTTGAGTTAATTTAGCTTTTCAGGTTTTACAGTGTAAAAATCAATTATTAAAACTATTATGTTTTAAAAAATTAGTCGAAAACAAATCCAGTCTCTGCTAAACTTTGTCTCTCTTTGACATTGACATTGTCTCTCTCATTATTGTAAAAAAACAGATATAATGCATTGACCCTGGTCTAGGGACAAGGCCGCAACATAAAAGATCACCAGACAAATAAAAATCACTTTTAATGACCCTTTAGTTTCGGGTCGCTTTATTTATCTTTTTTTTTTTTGGTGTCTTTTTCTTTTTTTTACTCACCCAAAAACATGAAGCCAACTACCTCGGAGTGGATCCACAGAAAAATAATAAACAAACAGTACACACTAACTAAACACCCAAATAAAAACTACACCTAATAAAATAACAGAAAGAAAAATACAAACTCCCCTACCTCCCTAACTAGTTATAAAAACAGGAGAAAACATTTACAGAAACGAAAAGTGTGGTGTCCAACCCCTCCTGCCTCTTTTTACAATATTTACAATCAACAAACGAACAAACAAACCATAAACAAAATAATAGGAGGTGGAAACACGGATGGATATACAACACAGAGTCAAAACTTATACACCAAAGGGAAACACAATCAACATTAATTCTTAGCAACAAGAATAATTTTATATCACGCAAAACTCGCTCTCTTGCCCCATGCCCGTTTTTCCCTTTACATAGTTTACCTCTTTTTTATGATTTAATATTAATATTATGGTTCTTCTAAGTGTGCCAGTTTAGGTTCAGTTCAAAACAGGTTTCAGATTTTTTTATTATAATGTGTTAAAAAGTATCATGTTGGGGGCGTGTCCACAGTTCGCTGATTTAGGGGTGTGTTGTCTCACATGTAAATTAGTTTCGGCTTCCCGGCAACGTAACAAGGGGGCGGGGCCATGCGCTCACCTGCTCTGCGTTTGCAACAGAGTCTGACAGGCAGACTGAGAGGAGCAGGAGTGAGAGGATCAGCATTCAGTCGTACATATATGACTCGGATACATACCAAGTGGAGTACAAAATCATATGTGTCTTTGTACAGTTTTACAGCCAACTGTGTGCTAGTTTCAAGTGCCGAGCTTGTACACAGAAACTAATAACCACGCACACTGAATTAACTTTGACTGAAGCACCGGATGCGCCGCTCAAAGCTGCCACACGGCACACCAGACACACGCGGCAGAAACATGAAGTGTCCCGAATCGTCGCGCCATGCATTTTTGAATTCTAAACATAGGTTTCTGCAGCGGTCCGCGGCGCCCAGCCGTCGACTTGAGTGTACCCTGATAGAAACCTATATTTAGAATTCTAAAACGCATGGCACAGCGTCAGGTACAGCAGCACCTAGTTAAGATCACAGGGAGCTTCTGGGATCGCGAGAAATGCAAACGGCTGAAGTATAAGGTAGACTCAATGAGAAGTACACATGTTGACAAACCTACCTAAAGATACAACCAATAATTCAGATTAGAGCAATAATGTGGAGAATATTGCTCTTGTGTTGAGCCCAATGAGCCTTGCATCTAAAAATAGAGCTAGGGTGTTCCTTTAGTGATATCGCTTCGACTCCCGTTGAAAATGGCGGACGTGAATCAACAAACTGAGGATATGATGACGTGCCTGTCAATCAATATTGGTGGGTGGGGGGACCGCACTCCTACGTAAAGTCGGTTTAAAAACCGCTCCAATTGGTCGACTGTTTTTTATGTTGTTAAATTGAAAAAAAAAAAAGCACTGGGTGTGCTTATATCACCCCAATATGACAGTCTATACACCATACATGCACATGTGTCTGTCCAAACAGCTTGAAAAGTAGATTTTTTACCATAGGTGCCCTTTAAAGGACGCCCTGGGATACTTCATCCAATCCCAGGGCACGTCATCTGCGTAGCTAGGGCAAGGCCTGCAGATGAAGAGAGAGGGAGAGAGAGAGACAGACACACACAGACACACACACCTGCCAATGCAACAGTATTAATGGCCTATAGGTAAATAAAGTACATTTATACCTTTTGAAAAGACAGACAGATCACTTAAAACATTTATGCTGCTTGTTTAATTAACACCGCTTATTTAAAATGAGCTGAATCAACACAATTCTTAAGTTTTTAGGGGACAATTCAATTGTTTTATGTTCAATCTACTTAAATTTGTTAAAACAATTAAGTTAACTTAATCGAATTGTATTGGCACATGAATGAATTGTGTGGAACCCAGCATTATTTTAGAGCATAGATAGATAGATAGATAGATGGATGGATGGATGGATGGATGGATAGATAGACTATAAATGACACTATTATTATTATTATTAGTAGTAGTAGTAATTGTAGTAAAGTTCAAAGTTTAAATATGCTGTATAACCGCAATGACCCATATAAATAAGCGCACACAAAAAAGCTGGGTATTCAGCTCAGGCTAAATGAAGATTGAAAGGAGCCCTGCGGCTTGTCCTTGTTATTCTATTACATGAGCACCAGTCCAATACTAATTCAGTCAACAATCTACATCAGTTAGTCTTACAAACGCCAGCGGGAGCGTTCCGACTGAATCACACCACTTCTCATGTAAATGAATGTGAACTCGATTTAATTTGGTATCTTTTCACGTATTTGCATTCATTCTTTTGTGCATGTCACCTCCAACACAAAAATGCATGGGCCACACATCCGTTCTTCAGTGAATGTGAAGACCTCCAGTCGCATTTATTTATCTGCATGCATATTTTGAAGCCTCCTCTGCTTGCTTCTCTCAAAATAAATGAAATGTGAAGGTCACATATAAAGGCTTGTCATCAACCCCTAGCGTCTGATGTGGAAATGAAGCAAACCACACACTGCCCTGAAGTGCAAATGGCGTCAGATACACAATAATGGCATCTGATCTGCATTATAAACCTTATGCTGCTCTGTGTTTGAGTGACGATAACTTGACGGAAGCCTATTTGATTGATCTATAACCTAAATTACTTTAAATTTGGTCATATTAGTGGCTAATTCATAGTCAATGTAGGATTTATTTTTAATGTAAGCTCATGTAGGCCTGTTCCTAAACATAACCATCATTGGGCCATCATGAATAGAGTGAACAGAAGTGGATATAATTGAGGAATTTAAAATATTTTATAGTCGTTTTATTTCCTTTAACTATAACCTTCTATGTCTAAAGTTGTCTATGTTTCGACTTATTATTCTCTACACTGTAAAAAAAATAGTTGTCTCACTTTTTAAGCTGAATCAAATTAATCTGAGTCATTTGAACTTTTTATTAAACTAACCTGATGTAAAACAGCTTGTGTAACATAGAATTAAGTTAGAACATGATTAACTTCGATTAATAAGTTACAATTAACTAAAACATATGTTGTCATGACTAATTGATCTTTTAATTTTTGACAGTGTATAATTTAGATTCTGATGATTTGTATTGCGAAATGGAATTATGAGATATTAACACTTGACATTAACAGCTGTGAAAAATAATTTAGAAATGCTCAAATTAACTCTCAAATTATATATTAGAATTAAAAATGCAGTATTAGACTTTTACTGATGTTTTAAAAACCTATAACCTAAGGATTCTAGTTTCTTTCTAGCATTTAATCACAAAAAAATTTGATTTAAACTCTAAGTTGAGATAAAAAGTTGCAGAATTGTGAGAGATAAGCTTAATTATATTACAACTTGACAAAATATTGGCTAATTTAAGTTGATAGAAAAGATAAATTTTAGGGGTGTGAACCTACACTGGTCTCATGGTTCGGTTACAATTATCATGCCATCGATTCGGTTCAATTCCATATCACAGTGCATCACGGTGCATTAACTATGTTTTCCATACATAATTAGATTTTTTTTCTTCAAAACAAAATATTTTTTTATTAAAATCAATAAATATGTTAATATCATATATTATTTGTAATACAATTTTGTCCTTTAACACAAGCAGTCAGATATATGAATTGTACCTTCACTGTACAAATGAAATCCGTAAAGTTTACGGTGGAAAAACGGCAGCTGTGGTTGCCAGTATTTCACCGTTAAAAATACAGTACAAACCGTAAAAGTAATTTCTCATTTTTACAGTAAACTACCATAATTCATTAATTTAGAGAGGTAATATGTCTGTATTTTGAATTACCAACATCTATACATCTTTTGTTACACAGTTAGTTACGTTAACACAGCCATTTGCAGGTGGTGATGAGCAAGTTACATGATGAACCAATGCTCATCACTATTAACTTTTCCCACAAGCAGAAAAGTGTGTCAGTGTATAGAAGGTGCTCAGTGTCATTCACACAGCTACTAAACACCAGTATGGTAATACGCATAAATTAAAGTCATGAAATAAACATTATCAACATTAGATGCAACATAAATCTCTAATGTACATCACTGATGGGGAAACAACTAAAAAGTTCCATAGTAATGTCAACAAAAAGCATAAAAATTATGTGCCATGCAGGGAATTCTGGGAAAGTAAATTTACGGTTATTCGCCGTATATATTAAGGAAACATACTGTTAACCAGGTTACGGATTTTTACTGTAGTATTTTTAGTTTTTTACCATTGAAATCACGGCCGATTTTTATAGTGTTTACTTTTACCTGCTCAAAGAAAACACTCATTTTGAATGTATCAAACAAAACTCCAATACATGCACAGAAGACAACATGAGCATTTATAGCAAATAAACTAATGTAAATATTCTCCCGCTTGCTTTTTCAGCGCTGTCAAGCAAGGTCTTACACCCCTACGATTGGTCAATATCTTCAAGCGCTCAACAGAAAGGGCTCCGATCGGCTTTAATTAGAAATGAAAGCGCTGTTGTTCACCGCAGGAAGAACAGCTGCACTTACAGTCTATATGCGCATAATATGCTGTTATCACTGGTAATCTGTAATAGACGCAGTGGAGAAAACTTGCACCTCAGGCACACTCATGTCTGGATCCACAAGTACCACTTTAACAGCCAAGAGGAGAGGAAAAGTTACCTCACAAACACGCCAGCGGGTCAAATGTCCAAAGTGAGAGAGGGGCAGAGATGGAGTTTTACAGCATTTCTCCCTAGTAGTGAAATAGCGGCTCGTGTGCTGAACCCTCTTCAGAGTCAGTGAAAGACTTTCCAGCAAACTTACAAGCAGTGATTTGTGAACAATTAACCGCTTTTTAAGTAGTAGGAGCTTTTTATTTACTCACCCTTGCCTCCTTCGCCATAATATTTTACTGCGACAATGCGCATAGGAGATAAATGACGTCTGTACATAATAACCGGTGCACCGAAAAAAACAAATAAATTTGACACCCCTAATAAATTTGAACCTAAAAGGTCTTATTTAATTCATTTAATCCACATATCTTTTACAGTCTATGGAACATATCAGTACCTAGAAATTTTAATTAATTATAAAGGTGTGGAAGGAAATTCATTCATTTATTAATCATTTTAAGGTTTTCTTGTGAATCCATTAGAATTTTACTGACGTATTGAAAATCTTTAACCCCGGGACTCTGACCTTTTTTTGTCTGGCATTTAATCTCAAAATATGATATTTAAAGTCTGAATTGAGAGGAAAAAGTAGCAGAATTGTGAGAGATAAACTTAATTATATTACATTTTGACAATATATTGGCTAATTCAAGTTGGCAAAAAAGATATACCAAAAAGGTCTGATTTACTCTAAATGGACATATTAGTATAGAAATTTCAAAAGGTACATAGTTGTATTTTTTAGCTACAAGTATTGTAATATATTAATATGAAGCCTTTAGATGCAAATGTGGCGTCACTATGGCGCAGTGTGTAGCACTCTCACAGCAAGAAGGTCGCTGGTTCGAGCCCCGGCTGGGTCAGTTGGCATTTCTGCATGGAGTTTGCATGTTCTCCCCGTGTTGGTGTGGGTTTCCTCCGGGTGCTCCGGTTTCCCCCACAGTCCAAACACATGCAGTGCAGGTGAATTGAATAATCTAAATTGGCCGTAGTGCATGTGTGTGAATGTATGTTTCCCAGTGTTGGGTTGCGGCTGAAAGGGCATCCGCTGTGTAAAACATATGCTGGACTAGTTGGCCGTTTGTTCTGCTGTGGCGACCCCAGATTAATAAAGTGGCTAAGCTGAAAAGAAGATGGATAGATACAAATGTGTACTTTTAGAAATTAATTATTTTATTGACTATTTTAAGTATTTTTTACTTTTAGTGCTTAATGGACAATGTGAGCAGGTCGAGCAGTTTCAGGAATGCTGTGGGGCTCAAAGTCAAACTATAGAAATGCTGAAGTTAACAAGTAAAGATCCTTGTGAGATGGAAATGCATTACTATTTTACTTGTGAAACCTTATGTGAAACCTTATAACCTCAATATTCTGACCCTTTTCCTGGCATTTAATCTCAAAATTGTACATTTAAATCCTGAATTGAGAGGAAAAGTAGCAGAATTGTGGAATCTAAACATAATTATATTACAGTTTGACAAAATATTGGCAAATTCAAGCTGTGACGGAAACCTTTCAAGATATGTACCTGATAGGCCTTTTGGCACCTTAAATGTACATATTAGTAGCTAGAAATTTCAAAAGGTATATTAGTGTACTTTTTTAGCTTTACAAGTATTTTAGTATTAATATGAAGCCTTTAGATACAATGTGTACCTTAATTCTTCTATTGATCTTTAATTTTTTTTTTTTGTGGTCAATATTAGTCGATCAAGCAGGGCGTCAAAGTCAAGCTAGAAATGCTGAAATTCACACGCAGAATTCTAAGTAAAAATCATTATACATACATTGGAATTTGTACTTACTGAACACCTATAACCTCAGGATCATGACCTTTTTTGTGTCAGTGTGCACGCTGGGAAACCATGACTCTTTATCATCATAATCCTGATCTCATGAGGAAATGCAGCTTTTACATATTAGCAGTAAAATAACTAATTTAATTTGTAAAACTTTTAAAAGGAGACATGCCCCCAAACCCTATCCCTAAACCCATCTGTTATTAAGGGATGGGCAAATCTTTCAATTATCAAATTGCAAAGACAGTTTTGTAATTATAAATTATAAAAATAAAGGTATATGATACAGCACTGATATTTTGACATGAGCTGCTCATGATCACAGTGTTTTCTGTGTCTCGGTTTGGAGTAAAGTGTTGTACTGTACAAATACAACATGCTCCAATACAAGTTTATGATCTGAAGTGTCTACTGATTTTTTTTGGTCAACAAAACAGAATCATTTTTAAAAACAGAAGTTATCTGCCTTATTAGAAGCTTGATGATTTAACATCTGAACAATATATTAACTTAGCATATTAACTATTTGCTATATTAACTTCTTTTATTGTTATATAAAAACATTTATATAAATTAAAAGTTATTATTATGCAATACAGCTCAGCAGTAGTGATATTTAGAATTTTTATTTCATGAAATGATGAATATCTCGCATAAAAAAATACTATGTAGATATAAATATGCATATGAACCACATACAATTGAGTGGGAAAAAATGTAAGTTTAAAGCCTTGATGATGAGACTCATTTCCTAAGAGAATAAATGATGTTACAGAGATTTGCATGAGTGTGTATAGAAGTGCCGTACAACGACCGTGCCACTAGGTGAAGCTGTTCCTACCACTTTACAAGCACAATCTCAAATCTCTCTGATTACACGTGACTTCTTTTGAGCTTTCGGTTTCTGAAAGCCAGTCGAAAAATGTTCAATAATAATGATTAAATTGATCTTAAAAATAAGTTGTATATTTAAAAAACGAATTATTACAGCCAAACTTAAAGAAATAAGGGGAGAAAAATATATATGAAGTACTGTGAAAATGTCCTTGCTTTGTTAAACGTATTTTGTTATCTACACGTGTTTTCCATTTATTTTTGGTTGTGAATTGCATTATGGGAGCTTGATCACTGCTCTGGCGTGACATTTTAGTAGTTTGAAATAATATAAGAAACATTTTATAGAGTACCTAGTCTGTAAAGCAACAGAAAATGTACCGGCAGTTTATTACAAGGGTTTTGTAGCATAATATACAACACCAACCCAGACAATTTATCACTTTAAACTATTAAAAATGTCAATACCCCCCCCCCCCCCCCCCCCCCCAACAGAAAAAAATGCATAATAAAGTAAAAAGATTGAGTACAAAGTTTCTTTGTTTTGCATGAAAAGGCTTATTACACACGCACACACACGCACACACACACACACACACACACACACACACACACAACCCTTAATCACATTTCCCAGCTTATTGCGAAGCTTTCTGGGAAAATAGGAAGTGTTGAAAGGACAAAACTCAGCATTATCCCAAAAAACCCACGACAACATAAACATGTTGACCAGCACTCTCACTTCTACTTATTTCTTAAAAATACAAGCCAAAAAACACACTAATCGCCTCATATAAAGCCTCATTATCTGGAGTTAGCACTGTATCTGAAAGCTGCCACACACGCACACACTTTATTGATTATCTCTCTATTATCGTGCATGGACAAGGGCTCAGACAATGATCCACACACACATACAGGGCCAACTGGTGGGAGTGTGAAAGCAGCATAAATAGAGAGAAAGAGACTGACTCATTAAATATGTATAATCCTGCAGTCTCATCCATTCAACTCGGCTAAGTACTGTCCAAATAGAAAGCGTTCAGCAGTAGGCCTCAATTCAAAAGCCCAATTGTCTTTAACCTCTCAATGGCTCGAATAGAGAGCAGGAAGAGCCGCCGGTGGCAGCAAACGTACATCATAAAGTTATCAAGGACTCAGCAGAGCTAATTTATGACTGGAGATATGCTTTATCTCCGCGCGGCATGATTTAAGGTCATGCTGTTCTGAACTCTATGACTTCGTTGCTGTTTTTTGTACAACTTTTTTTCCCCTTCTTTCTTTCCTGTCTGACCTCTGTTATGCAACGCGGGACTTCCAGACTGTGTTTTGTCCTGTTCTGCTGAGGCACGGCAAGCATTATGCAATCATTTCTGCTGAAATAGACGGGCGCTGAAAATTCAGTGTCTCCATGCTTATTTTAAAGGGTCAATTTAGCATGCTGTGAAAAATATTTAATAATCAAACAGTCATGATGACATGTTTTATCTTACTTGAACTTATTCAAATATGTTAATTAGTTTTAAGTGGTGGACAGTAAGCATTTTACCTCCCTGTTTACTGTAATTAAGTACAAATTTTAAGTATTTAAAAATCATTATTTCATTTATCTTCATTTTAAATGCCAATTTAGCATGCTATGAATTAAAAAGTCATGACGACACATATTTATGTTACTTTAACTTACTTAAATATGTTAATCAGGTTTAAGTTGTGGACAGTAAGTACTTTTACCTCACTGTGTACTTTAAGTACATATTTTAAGTATTTTTCTAAAATTCAATGGCTCTGTTATCCTCATTTTAAAGTGTCATTTAGGATGCCGTGAATTTTTTAATGATCAATCGGTCATGAAGACCCGTTTTTGTGTTACTGTAACTTATTTGAATATGTTAATCAGTTTTAAGTGGTGAACAGTAAGTATTTTTACCTCACTGTCTACTTTAAGTGCATATTTTAAGTATTTAAATGTTAATGTCTCCCTTATCCTCATTTAAAGACTCAATTTAGCATGTTCTGAATAATATTTAATGATCAAAAAGTCATGAAGACGAGTTTTTGTGTTACTGTAACTTATTTGAATAAGTTAATCAGTTTTAAGTGGTGGACAATAAGTATTTTTCCCCACTGTCTACTTTAGGTACATATTTTAGTTATTTAAATGTCAATGCCTCCGTTATCCTCATCTCAAAGTGTCATTTAGCATGCTGTGAAAAATATTTATTATCAAAAGGTCATGAAGACATATTTTTATGTTACTTTAACTTATTTTAATATGTTAATCAGTTTTAAGTGGTGAACTGTAAGTATTTACCTGACTACTGTACTTAAGTACATATTTTAAATATTTAAAAATCTATTTCTCCTTTTATTCTCCTTTTAAACAGTCAATTTAGCAAGCTGTGAAAAAATATTTAATGATCAAAAAGTCATAAAAAACCCGTTTTTATGTTACTTTAACTTATTTGAATAAGTTAATCAGTTTTAAGTGGTGGACAATAAGTATTTTTCCCCACTGTCTACTTTAGGTACATATTTTAATTATTTAAATGTCAATGCCTCCGTTATCCTCATCTCAAAGTGTCATTTAGCATGCTGTGAAAAATATTTAATGATCAAAAAGTCATGAAAACCCGTTTTTGTGTTACTGTAACTTATTTGAATATGTTAATCAGTTTTAAGTGGTGAACTGTAAGTATTTTTACCTCACTGTCAACTTTAAGTATTTAAATGTCAGTGTCTCCATTACCCTCATTTTAAAGTGTCAGTTTAGCATGCTGTGAAATTTTTTTAATATTTAAAGTGTCATGACGACACACTTTTATTTTACTTTAACTTACTTTAATGTCGGTAAAGTGGTGGACAGTAAGTATTTTTAACTCACTACTGTACATAAGTACATATTTTAAGTATTTAAGTAGTCTTTTTTATTTTATGAAACTTTTACTTTTGCTTCACTACATTCCAAAACTAAATATTTTACTGTTTACTCCACTACATTTTCTGAATTAAGCTGAGTAAACTTTTATTTTTAAGGAGAAAAAAATGTCACTTGCTTTGACACAAGATTGTGGTATTTTCATGAACAAGCTGAATTTTTATTAGAATTTATTTTATTGAATTTTCTACATTATACATGAAATCAGCAAATTACAACCCCAAATAAGAAAAAGTTGGGACAGTATGGAAAACGCAAATAAAAAAAATAAAGTAGTGATTTCCATATTTAATTTGAATTGTATTTCATTGCAGACAATATGAACACAACATATTTCTCGTTTTCGCTGGTCAACTTCATTTCATTTGTAAATATACATCCTTTCCTGTCATTCAGACCTGCAACACATCCAAAAAAAAAACTAAAAAACTTGGGACAGGAGCAGTTTAGGGCTAGTAATCAGGTAAATTGTTTAAATAATGATGTGATTTGAAACAGGTGATGTCAACAGGTGATTGTAATTATGATTTGGTACAAAAGCAGCATTCAAGAAAAGGTCTAGTTCTGTAGGAGCAGAGATGAGCTGAGGATCGCCAATTTGCCAACAAATACGTGAGAAAACTATTACAAGTGCATAACATCATTAAAAGATTCAAGGAATCAGGGGGAATTTCAGTGCATAAAGGACAAGGGCGCAAGCCTAAGCTAAACAACTGTGATCTCCGATCTCTCAGGTGGCACTGCATCAAGATTAATCATTCATCTATAAGCGATATCACCACATGGGCTCAGGACTACTTTGGCAAATGGTTATCAAGTACCACAATATGTCTTTACATTGTATACCAGATAAAACTGTACTGTGCCAAAAGGAAGCCCTATATTAACAATGGCATCTGGGATGGACCATCACAAAGTGGAAACATGTACAGTGGTCAGATGAATCAGTATTTCAGGTATTTTTTGGGAGAAATGGATGCAGAGTCCTCCTTATCAAAGAAGAAAAGGATCATCCAGACTTTAACCAGCAATAAGCCCAAAAGCCAATGTCTGTCATGGTATGGGGTTGTCACAATATGCTGCTGCCTTTTCCTGGGACGCCCATGCATACTTCAACAACACAATGTAAAACCACATTCTGCACATATTATAAAGTCCAGGCTGCGGTGGAAGAGGATACAGCTATTTGACTGGTCTGTCTGCAGTCCCGACCTGTCTCCAATAGAGAATCTGTGGCACATTTTGAAGCACATAATGCAACAACGAAGACCACGTACTGTTGCCCACTTTTAGACTTGTTTGCAGGAAGAATGGGACCAAATTGAAACACCTGAAACACTTTTAAGTTGGTATCTTCAGTCCCTAAACGTCTTTTAAGTGTTGTGAAAAGGAATGGCAACATTATATAGTGATAAATGCTTTGCTGTTCCAACTTCTTTAAAAAAAATGTTGCAAGAACCACAATTCAAATAGGTGTTTGTTAAAAAAAATTCACGAGGAATACATTAAGTAATGTGCTGTTGTATTGTCCACAATGAAATACAAGTCAAAGTAAATTTAGAAATCAATTTCTTCTTTCCTTTTTTTTTGCGTTTTCCACACTGTCCTAACTTTTTCTGATTTGGGTTTGTAAATTATTTTATAATTGTTATTAGATCGTTATTATATGATTATATTATAACATGTGTCATGCTTTACCTTTGGACATGTTCAAGGACACCGGCCAGTTTGAAAAACATCTTCCCCAATGAACTCCACCCAACAGACACGTCAGCAAGGCACACCCGCCTATCACGCGTCAATCACTTCCTTCACCAATCATACGCGTTTCTGAAAACGCAGAGAGGCGGGGTCGAGTTGTCATGCCCGCCTTTATTTTTATTTCCTACAACAAAGTCACATTCTCAGCGCTATTATAACCCGTAATTCTGCTTTTATTTGTTTCGACCAGTACACGGACTCGCGCAACTGATAGACTTGAGCGTTTTACGCTTGATATCTCAATAAAATTCTTTAACGAAATGGTTTTCAGTTAAGGGTGTCGCATTACCGGGGCTTGCAGAACCGCGTGCATGTAAACATGGGCACGTCAGCGCGCGATTAACGTTTCCCGGTACTGCTGTAACATTAAACGAAGATGGATATTTGTCTTTAAACTCAGGTAAAGCTCATTTTACCATGTTTTTTGTTTAGCGTATAGGTACTCAATGCACGCTGTACTCTGTATTTCGCATTATACATGAGTTACAGGTTTTCGCTTAGCAAAATGTGGTTTCGTCTCAAATACCTAACGTTAGAAGGCTCACTATTTAGAAAGCATTTTAGAACGTGTACAACGTTCAACAGTGCTGCTTATCTAGTCAGAGTGTTGTGTTTTGAGAGCCCTCGGTTAACGATACCGGGTGTTGTTGTCTCTGACAGTAACCGGCTGCAGCCGGTTCAGACCGTGTTGATGTTGCTTCCTCCACTCAACCAGCCGGGTTTTATCAAATGTGGTTGAACCGATTCTTAACTCTAGTTGGATCGTGTTCACATTCCGGAATTTGACAACTATGTCTCATTTATGTCTCATTGATTTTTTTTGGTTGTTTACAACTTTAAAATAATTTTCTATATATTTTTAATGTAACATAAATAGACTCTAAAAGAACAGTGAGGTAATTTCCAAGTGTACAGCAGCTCTGTATAAAAACAGAAAATCCATATCAGCTGATATTGTTAACAGGGTTTAGATTTATTCTGCATTAGGGGTCAAGTGCGTTTTTTTCTGTCCGTGTTTCAGGTCTCTTCATTCTCATCTGCATCTGCCTGTGTGTCAGTCATGGACAGCACTAAAGTGACTCTGACAGTGAGAGGGAGCACAACACTTGGTAAGAAGAAGAAATCAATAACACTGTAAAATTTTTAAGTCAGTAGCGATAATTATATTGTTTTTCAGTCAATAGTAAATTAATAAAATTTAGTTTAATCCCTTGCTAGTTGTTATTAAGTTAGTTATGCTGCTCTTAAGATTTAATTTTAAAAAAGTATTAATAAAAAGCATCCTTTTAAATGTTAGAATCGATTGGAGTGTGTTCAGTTAATATCTCCTCTGTAGCAGAGGCTGTAATGTTTTGATAATCTTACATCTGGGATTGAACTTGGTGACAAACGTGGTAGACATGCTCTTCCTTTCTAGTTTATTATGCGTGTTTATTTTACTTCGCAAAAAGTCAAATGAAAAGATATATTTTTTTGCTTGCATACTTTTTAATTCAAGGTTTTAATACATTTTTTCTTAAGTAAAATTTTCTTAAACTTTTTTTTGTTTTATGTAATGCATTATATAATGATATATTGTGTTAATCCTAATGTGTTTGCATTATACATTGCATTTGAAATTCATTTATGTATCAAAAACCTTTTATAAAAAAATTATGAGTAAATAATACAGGTTAAAACTAATTTAACCACAAGTGTTGATACTTAAAGGAATAATTCACCCTCAAAAAGAAAATTCTATCATCGTTTACTCACTTTTTATTTGTTTCAAACCTTCATGAGTTTCTTTCTTCTGTTGAACACAAAAGAAGATATTTTGAAGAAAGCTGGAAACCGGCAACCATTGACTTCCATAGTAGCTGCTTTTCCTACTATTGAAGTCAATGGTTACAGGTTTTCAGCTTTCTTCAAAATGTCTTCTTTTGTGTTCAACAGAAGAAAGAAACTCAAAAAGTTTGAGGGACAGTAAATAGTAAGTCAATTTTCAGTTTTGAGTGAACTATCCCTTTTATTATGACTGTAGTATTACTGTAATGCATCCCCTGTAAGCACATACTTTCATTTACCACAAAAGAGAAACTTAATGAACTTGTTTTATGTTGTTTTCTTCTGTGTCAGGTGAGGTGATCGCAGTGGTTGGCAGTTGTGAAACCCTGGGCAGCTGGTGTCAGCAAAAAGCCGTGACCCTGCAGCCGGCAGAGGAGGATGGGTACATGTACCATGCCATCTTATATTTGCTTTCATTTACCCTTGACACACATATTTATCTCCTGTGTTTTTCTCGCATGCCTCCTCTCACCTCCCAGCGGCTTATGGAGAACAACCATTCACGTTCCCAGAGGGGCTGAAACCAAATATCGCTATTTCAAAGCATTCATTTTGGAGTCTAAGGTGAGATTTTCTTTTCTAGGTAAACGGGAATGCGATATTAGACGCAAGTCATGTTTAAAGGTCCAATGGTGAACTGATTAGCCTTAGCAGGACCTTTAAAGAGCAGTCTCAGCTTTATGTATTTATAGTTATCAGTGTTGGGCAAAGTTACTTTTAAAAGTAATATACAGTACTCAGCATATATAAGTACACCCTCACAAATCTATCTTTTAAATTAATATTTTTAAAAGGAAGCTATACAATATGATATTTTGAAACATGAAAATTTTGGCAGGGCAAATAAAAATCGGAAACACTGGCCTGATTGGGCCAGTAATAAAAATCCTTAGTGCTGAACCCTGCAAATTAAAAAAATCAAGAGAAGCAAAAAAATTTGTTGAAATTTTGTATATTGTCATTTTTTGTTGCAATATTTTGCTTGAATTTAAATGTATTATCTTTTAATTTCTAAATATGTTAGGTGACTAAAATATTATTTTAATTAATGTATCTGTTTAATAAATCAGTTTTGTTCAAATCACCAAAATACATTGCCCATATTCACCGAGAAATGGAGAAAAATATTCATTTTTAAAATGGGGTGTACTCCGTTATGCTGAGCAGTGTAATACAACTTTAAGCCTATCTTAATCTAAAAATGAAACCTAAAAATAACATAACATTTACTTTCACATTAATTTTCTAAAAATAAAACAAAGGTTTCACATTTTAGTTACTTTGTCTTTTTATGCTTTTAAAACAAATATTATACAATCTGAAGGCTGTCTTAATCTTAAAAAAGTTTCACATTTAGTTATTTTTTAAGTGACTCTAGATTGTAAGATATTACTTTTAAAAGTTACTTCAGCAAGGTCTGGTTGTCTTTTTATACTTTTAAAAGTAATATTTTACAATCTTAAGCCTATCTTAGGCCCAATTCCAATTCTATTTTTGTACCCCTACCACTTGCCCTTGACCCTTGAAACAGAGTGTGAAGGGGAAGGGCTTCAATACTTACCCCTAAGAAATGGGACAGCACTATATGTCATCATTTGTCATCCCGATCTCTCACTTCGTGTGAGATCAATGATCGCGACTGCTGTAGTTATTCCAGTTGGGTTATTTTTTGGTATTTATCTTCAGAAAATCACTGAAGGTACGATATTATGTTATCATAATGATTTAACGTGGCAATAAGCTCGTAACTGTTCTGTGCATTTGCACAGTGGCCATATTCATCTTTGGGAACACAAGAACACAACATTAGCATTATAGCAGACACTGTAAAAATGTCATTCCCAGCCACTAGACTTTTCTGACAGGGTATTCGAGTGTCAGATGTGAAAGTATGTTGTGGGACGACTATACAGGAGTTATTATTATGGACGATAGATAGAGAAATTTATCGTTGTTTAAATTGTATTTTAAAAAGCATGATGGTAAAACACTAATGTTGGTATAACTGTATTAAAACATGTGCTTGTTTGTTGTAAAAATTCATAATAATGACAAAAAATACAAATTTGTGCATCTCCTGACTCGCCTGTGCAGCCATGCTGCTGTTGTAGATGGTAAATTCTGAGAAATTTTTGTACCCCTTGGTTTTAAGTGTGGTCCTGAAAAATCCTTACTCCTATGCCTTCAAGCTAAAGAGAATTGGGACACCGCTACACCTTCACGTGAGTGTGCAAAATGAGAGGTAGGGGTAAGGGGAAGGACTAAGTAGTAGAACTGGGATTGGCCCTAAATCTAAAAAAAACCTACAAAAATTACACTTATATATTATAAATGTTTTGTAAGAAATTAAAGTTTGTAATATATTAATTTTGAAAGTAACTTTAACGAACAATAATTATAATTTCTCTTTTTATACTTGTAAAAATAACATATTACAATCTTAAGCCTATCCTAATCTAAATAAAGCATAAAAAATGTTAGATATTACTTTTACAAGTGCTCTGACACAACGCTGGTTGTTATTTATGTCTTTTTATACTTTTAAAAGTAATATATTACAATAGTAAGCCTTTTTTAGTCTTTAAAAAGCCTGTAGAAATAACATAAGTTTCACATTTAGTTATAAGTGACTCAAGATTGTATTTGTACATTACTTTCCCAAAAAAATATTTTGCAATAAGATATTGCAATATATTACTTTTAAAAGTAACTTTACCCAACACTGCTTGTTGTTTGTAATGTCTTTTTATACATTCAAAATAATATATTACAATCTTAAGCCTAATCTTATTCTAAAAAACTGCAAAAAGAAAATAACACTTACTTTCACATTCATTTCCTAATAATACAAGTTTTACATTTAGTTACTTTTTGTAAGTAACTCAAGATTGTAATATATTACGTTTAAAAGTAACTTTACTCCACACTTGTTATTTATGTCCTTTTATACTTTAAAAACAATATATTACAATTTTAAGCCTATCTTAAACTTTAAAAAAAACCCCAGCAAAACATGACATTTACTCTTACATTACTTTCCTAAAATATTTTGTAATAAGTTTGTAATGTATTGCGTTTAAAATTAACCAACACTGATTGTTATTTAAAGTTTTTATACAGTTAAAAGTATATTTTTAAACTTGTATTATATTAACCGTTATATAATACAATCTCAATTTTACATTAATATAAAAAAACAGCAAAATAACACTTTCACATTTATTTGCTAAAAGTATAACCAAGTTTCACATTTATCTACTTTTTAAGTGACTTGAGATTGTAATTTATTACTTTTGAAAGTACCTTTACCCAAAACTGGTTGTTACCTCTTTTTTTTTTTAATCTTTGTAGTTGTTTATCTGTCTGATAGACATATGATTATGTATGCATTATCAACTGATATTGTTTAATCATTTGTGGTTTTTATGATTATAATATCGAGCTGTTTTGATACACATGTATGACTGTTGAGTCTCTTTTAACCCTTTAGCTTACATTGTTCCAACTTTTGTCTGTAGGTTATCATTAATCAAAAAACTCCAAATGTTTTAAGTGGTGTCAGGAGCATAATTTATCCAAAGAAATTAATCTTTTGTTTTTCTTAAGACGAAAGTTAAAGGGTTGAGAGAGTTTTCTCAAACATGTGTTTGTGTTTTCAAACATTCCTCAAAGGATTTCTTTTAATCATCTTTAATTCTTTTGGTGCGAATAACTAAAAAAAACAAACAATTGTAATTGTATTTAAGAATTGAAAGTTATGTGCATTATTTGATTAAGTTGTTGAAGCATTTTGTGATTTTCATGATTGTATTGTTTATAAATTTTTTATGACTTCTTTCTGTTCTTTTAAGAGACTTTTCTGAAGTATGTTTGTCTTTTTAAACATTTCTCAAGGGATTACTTTTAATTCTATTTAATTCTTTGGGTGCGAATAAATAAAAAAAACTAATAATTGTAATTGTATTTAAGTATTTGAAGTTGCAGAATCTGATTATGTTGTCAACTATTTCAATGATTTTCATCATTTTATTCTTTATAACCTTTTAAATAGATTTTTTTATGACTAGATTTTCTTGTAAGAGACTTTTCTAAAGGATGTTTGTCTTTTATAAACGTTCCTCAGGGTGTTTCTTTTAATCATCTTTAATTATTTGGGTCCAAATAACTAACAACATAATTTTCTTTAAGATTTTAAGTTGTTTAAAGAGTTGTAAAATGTCATGTGTGAGAATGTGTGGGGTTTCCAGGTCATTCTGCTCACAGCTGTTAATCTCTTTTAGCTGAACTCGACTCCAGTTCTGGGTAGTTTTTTTTTTTCCTTTTTTTCTTTCAGAAGAATGAAGTTTGTGAAACAGGTTTTCTGCATTCCTAACATATTGTGTCCTACATACATAATATATATACAGCAACAACATGGCTATAAATATTCTTTTAGGTTTAGGTTTTCAACAAGTATTAAGAGTTTTAGTGAGGGATGTATTAGTGAAAAGAAATCTCATATGTTTATTTGCACCCATTTTTGCTAATCTGAATAAACTGAATCTGATTCCTGATCTGTTTACATGTACTCTAAACATTGTACTCTGATTCATATATCTGTTTATAGACTGTAAAAAATCCTGGTTGCCTTAAATTTTTTACTTAGTTTAATAAGTTACAATGACCTAAAACACATGATGTCAGGACTAACTGATCATATAATTTTTCTACAGTGCATGTTTTAAATTCTGATTAAATTTTTTTTTGTTTTTTTTTTAGGTTCATTGTAGATTAAAAAAAGTTAATAGAAGAAAAAATATTATAGGAAATAGTGTTAAAATTGAAGAGAGAGAAAGGGGGATCTTTTTGGTTTTAAAAGGTTTATAATTTCTTTTCAGATTTTCTTTGTTTCATCAATTTCTCATATTTGACCTGTACTTTATTTCTTTAATTTTAATTTGTATTATTTATAGGTCTGATTTAAACTTGTATTTAGGTTACAGTGCTTTTCTAAAATAAAATAAAGAGCATCAAGCAACCTTGTGAAAATATACAGCCAGCACTTTTACATGCTTTATCGTGCATTTATCAAATAATAAGCTAGCTAATGCAAGTCAACATTGCGCTCTGCATACTGTATTTCTCACAGACTTCCGATTGAGGAAGTAGTCTGATTCAAGAGTTTACATGGTCATTTTTTTTAGCTGTTGGATCAGATTAGAAAAGGAAAAACCACCCCTTCATATCTGATCAGAATTAAAAAAAAATAACGTTTTTGAATTCAGCTGAACTCTCAATCCGATTCCAAACAGATTCTTTGGGCGCATTTAAATGTAGCCATTTTTAAACTGTTGAAGTTAAATGCTAAACATTTGAAGCTAAATACCATTTATCAATTTTTGAAGCTAAAATACTCACCGTTTTGAGGGATGTAAACAAAAACAATGGTCCATATTTCCTGTTTTACATTTTTAATTTCTATAGCTTCCGAGAATCCAAAAAGAGGCACATATTGATGAGTAATGTTATGATAGCTGTTTTAACATTTAAGTTCTGATTGAATTGCCTCTTATTACAGCTATGAAATAGTTTGTTAACAAGCAGGACATGTTTATGGGCCAATGACATGACCACATTGGAATGCTTTAAATATATATATATATATATATATATATATATATATATATATATATATATATATATATATATATATATATATATATATATATATATATATATATATATATATATATATATATATATATATATATATATATACATGCATGCATGCATGCATACAGAATGTATAAAACCCTGGAGATCTCTAGTTAAACACTGTGAATAATGCCAATGTGTTTTTTCCCTGACTAATTGGTCCACTTTTCAGATCTCAACCAACTGGCTAGCTGGCAGAAAATGGTGACTACTAAATCTCATTCTCTATTTTTCGGGGGAGTGAAACTTTGGTTTGAATGACCAAAGCTGGTTTTGTTTTTCCAAAATCTGTCCATGATCTTAACACCCCTCCCCCCCTTGGAATTACAGAATGCTGGTGGTCCATGTCAAGTCATAGTCAATAGATGGGAGACCCATCAGCTGCCACGATCATTGAGTCCCTCAGGTATCTGATCCCAGATCAGTGCACACGATTGAGTGTCTAATGCATTCCGTAAACTACTTATTCTACGATATATATATTGCAGCGTTTCCCAACACTGTTCCTGAATGCACACCAACAATACACATTTTCAACCTCTCCCTTATCAAACACAGCTGAATCAACTCATCAGAACATTAGAAGAGACTCCAAAACCTGAAATGAATGGGTCAGATAGGGGAGACTTCCAAAATATGTACTGTAAGTGTGCCTTCAGTAACAGGGTTGGGAAACCGTCATCTCAATCCAATTTCACCAGATGACTTAAAAATCTTGTTTTAGAAAGAATTTAGACAGGGCTTGACATTTATACCTGCCAAATGCAGATAGATTTTAGCTGTGTTAGACAGCTAAAAAAATGTAATTGCCAGTGCTGGCTAGTCACTAAAGTTTAGAATTATTATAGTTTATGACCGTTTGCCAATATGCGTGCAAATGTGATCTTAGAATCGAGAAGCAGCACGACTAACTGTTAAAATAACTTTGAGCAAGTAAAATAAAGCAGGTGAATACCATTATCTTCAAGGGTGAGTAATAGACAGGACAAAAAGCAATGCTCGTGCACCCACTGTCCTTGCTGCTTTCAAGAGCTCAAGATTTTTTGTAAGTAGCAGCAGTTGCCACTTTCACTTTAACCATTCTTTGAATAGATTATTAATGGGCCTAACGTTAACTGATCATGCACGTGATCATCCTTTCATTATCGCACACTGTATGTTTTTCACCTGGTTTCTTGCTTACAGTTATTTTGAATATGGTTTAATTATCATCCTTTACTGTAACATTGCTTTAATAGGAGATTAACCCTCAATTAATATATAGTTAACTGGTGATCTGGGACCTTTAGCCTGGACAATACTGTGCATAGTTTTGGATAGATGACAATCAATTAATTTTTTTAAGAACATTTTTGTTAAATTAAGTGTATGTATACAGCTATATTTTGCTTGTTTTGACACATTATTTAAAATTTTTGGCAAGGAAATAAGTGGTTTGGTAAATCTTTATTGTTGAGCCCAAAAAAGTCATGTGGAATAAAACTAATTGCAATGCGATACTATAAAACCACAATCTATTTTCTCATGCTCATTGAGCAGGGTCATAACAAAAAAGTTAAATGAACAAGGAGGCATGTGGACATAACACAAAATTTAAATCAAGTAATTATATGCATATAAAAGATATTTTCCCAACATTCCCAACATATATTTTCAAAATAGTGGCTAGTGAAAATGGCGAGTGGCTAGTAACGTTGGAAAACTACTAGCCACAGTGGCTGGTGATCAAAAAAGTTAATGTCAAGCCCTGATTTTACATATGCATAACTAGTAATAAACAATCTTCAAGCATAGATAAACAAAATAAAGAAAAGTATACAAGTTAAATATAAAGTTTTATTGTTTTCCAATGAGTTTAACAACATCCAGATAAACAGTAATTGAATAATCAAATGCAAAATATTACTGCGTAGTCTTCGTTGTGTAAATAATTCAATAAAATGTTTTGTTATTAAAGTTACAAACGGGACAATTTTAACATTGCATATGCATATTGCGAATGATCACAATGCAATATCGATGCTAAAATGATATATTGTGTTGCTGTATTGTGCTACTGTAAACTCCTTCCCTCATTCTTACTGCATTCAGATCAGTTTTTCCCCAGTAACTCTCCAAGCTAGCGAATGACAACATGAAACCATTCACTTATATAATACAGCATAAAATAATGTTATTTTTAGCTTTTGGAACATTGTTGGATCCTAAAGTACTCCTAATTTCTGCTGTTGGTTGTTATTATTTTTCTTTGCATCAATGAATCATGCAGAAATGGCTCACATATATATTTTTTAGAATATAAACATCTCAATTTACTTTGTAAATAAATGCACCTGGTCTTATTGTGCATTTATTATTAATTCATGATTTAAAGAAACATAATAGTTTCTTTATTTAATGTTGCCTTAGCTTTTGATGTCAGTGCTATTTGTCATGGACAGATGTAACACCACTTAAGGCAGCTCAATTATTAGAAACCATAAGATTTATTGGGCCATAAATGCCGTAATGCTCATCTTAGACAAACAGAGCGAAGCTGTTTCCACTGGTGGATTCCTAGGTTTACAAGCAATGCTGTTTTTTTGCTTTTGTTGCTCTTAATTTATTTTAATCCCTGTTTTTTTTAAACAATTCAAATATTCATTTTGAGTTGGTTTTACTATTATAATCAATACTATTTCAAAACACACATGCATTTTATCCTCATTTATTTACATCATAATTCTCAAACTCTATTCCTGGAGGGCCACAGCTCTGCACAGTTTTGCTCCAACCCTATTAAAAACAGCTGATCCAACTAATCAAGGTTTTCAAGAGGACTCACGTTCTTGTGAAGACCGGTCTTGCCAGGTCACCTCGGAAAAACGAATTCGGGAGACCGCGAGAACACAAAACACGTCCTGTGAGAAATAAGATGCTGCGTTCTTCATGATGGTTACATGACCTTCATGCGTCTTTAATGGAAAATTATTTAAACGTTACAGCATTTTTTTTTTTTCTATTTTCAATATATGCAGCATGCACAACCTTACAAATATACTTTTCACAATACAAATAAAACAGATTTTGAGACTAATTTCAGCTAATAAACACATTTAATATGTTTATACCTCAATTAAGATTTTCATGGTAATGTTTACATTCACCGTCTCATTTAGGGAAACTCCTGAGATAATAAGTTATGTCTCTGAACTTTAATAATAAATCTATATAAGATCCTGCGATTCCCACCTCCTTTATTCAGCCACAATTCAGCTCAAGTCTGCTTCGATGCATCCTCGATATTAAGAACACATCTGGGAACTTTCACACATCCTCCGTTCTTGAGGTCTTGAGCTTTGGAACTGAACTTTGGGCGATTGATGAAGACGTTACACGAGGACGCACGATCGCTAAAGAACGCATATTGAGAAACAGCCCTTGATTAATTGCATCAGGTGTGTTTAAATAGGGTTGGCGCAAAACTGCAGAGCTCTGGCCCTTCAGGAATTAAGTTGAGACCTATGATTTACATGCACAACACATTTGAACTTTGCATTTAACAAACTATTTAAAGTAATTTATTGATAGGTCATCTATGCCATTTTCATTTTGCTTTTATTTATTTGTGCAAGGCAGGATCCATAAAGTCCTTAAAATTTAGCGTTATCAGCATTTCTTTGTGCTTATTTTGCCATGAAATCTTGCTTGCATGGTAACTCTTCTTGAATCGTGGATTTAGATTGTTATTATTGTTATAAAATGTCTGGCAAAAGTGTATTAATTATTTCAGAATACTCTTTACTGATATTCTTAGGTTATAATATGCTTGTATAGAATATTCGACCACAAACATGTAACTCTATTCAGTACAGAGCAAACTGAATGCTTATTCTATCTTCATATTATGATTCTTTAAGAAAAAGATCATAAATAAATTAATAATCTGCTTGCTCTGTACTGGTGGTTTTATTATAAATGTGTAGCAGTAGTGTTTGACCTGTTATACTAACTTGTGGTTGTTTTCTTCAGAACCAGAGCTTGTGGTTGACGACGGGCATTTTGGAGTCCATGGTGAGTTTGACAATTGATATGACATGAACATCAGTTTTAATATGTTGTCAATACCAAAACATCTTTTCATATCGTCCTGTTTTAATATGCAAATAAAATGTGTTGGCAGATGGTGCTGAGTGTGTGGACTCTGGCTGGTTGACGTGCCAAACAGAAATTCGTCTCAGGCTTCATTACTCAGTGAAACCTCCAGTATCTATTACTAAGAAAAAATTCAAGACCTCACGCTTCAGGTAACGTCTTTGACACACTTAAGCTTATTTAATCCCATTTTTATAAACTAAAAGTCTTTTAAACGTTCTTGCAAAAATATTTCTTTTAAGAACTAATGGTCAATATAAAAATAAAAAAAAAGAAAATAATTTAATAACTCATAAACATTTAAAACAGTTGAAGGGTGAGTAAATGGTAAATATTGAGTAAATTCTTATATTTTTGGGTGAACAAAAATTTTTATATCTTTTATATTTGTGAACATTTCAATATTTTTGAGTTTAAAACGTCCAGCCATAAGAAATAATAATGTTTGTAAAGTTTACATTATATACAATGAAGACTATGCAGTGTTGATTAATACTGTTAGACTCTGCAGAAAACTATAATTCACTTTTATCTTTGCTATATTGTATTTATCTAGACTTGTAATTAGTTTGTTATATATTATCTGAGATTCACTCCCCAACAAAATCACCCCAATCAATCTAAAATGAAGAATTATTTCCAAATAAAGCTGCTTAGGTCATCTGGTGAAACTGTATTCACATCACAATATATATCGCAGAAATACAAAATATCGCAATGTCAGATTTTCCAGTATTGTGCAGCCCTATTCACAATTATTCTAACATGCAGTTCTCACAATTATTGGCTCTGTTAGATTAAAGTTGATGCTGGAAGGTGTTGAGGAGGAGGAGGAGGAGGAAGAAGAGGAAAGCCCTTCATCATGGCACAAGATGACCACCA
>NC_079454.1:46248806-46348806 GCF_903798145.1 Danio aesculapii | reverse complement strand
ATTTAAAGGCTTAACTAGGTTAATTACAACCCAGGCTCATTCTGAAAACGTACCTCCACGGACGTTTCTGGAGACCGCGAAAAACGTCCCGGCGGCACGTTTTTCTGCTGTTTTTGTTTTCGCGAATCCGCCAGAGGTTGCCGTGTACGCTTTTTGAGATCTGAAATTTCTCTCGCGAGTGCCATTTGCGCCTGCTGTTCTGCGAAAACCCACCAGAGGCCGCTGTCGACTCACTTTTTGACAGACTTTCTGACTGACTGAGCACCCCTTCACTAAACCCAACCAATTTTATCGATTGAGCGGTCAGCTGGTAAGCGCGAATAGGAACGGCGTCACACCTCCCCGTAGCGTTCGCTTAAAAAAATTCTATGTTGCCATACATACCTCCGCCTACGTAATTCGCTGTCTCCAGAAAAGTCAGCAGGGCTACGTTTTCACAATGAGCCTGTGTTGGTTAATTAGGCAAGTTAGGGTAATTCAGCAAGTCATTGTCTAACAGTGGTTTGTTCTGTAAACAATCAAAAATAAATATTGCTTAAGGGGGCTAACAATTTTGACCTTACAATGTTTAAAAAAAAACAAAAAACACTTTTATTCTAGCCGAAATAAAACAAATAAGTCCTTCTCCAGAAGAAAAAATATTATAGGAAATACTGTGAACATCACTCTGTTAAACATAATTGGGGAAATCTTTTTAAAATAATCCAAAATTCACAGGAGGGCTAATAATTTTGACTTCAACATTCGTTCCTGCTGTCCATGCTGGTGCGCATTCTTCGACTGTGTTTACACAACATTTGCCTCTGCAAACATGACACAGACTGTCTGTGTAAATAAGGGAAATGTTATTATTCATGTTAGGAAAATCAGCCTCGCTTACACTGTTGCTTAGTCGCTCGATAATGTGATTATAATCCCATTAGTTTTATTAATGTGCTGATTTTATTTGAGATAATTTGATAGAAATGAGAGGCTGCTTTTGTTTCTGATGGGATTTCAGTGGATTACTTGGTGACGCGTCCCATACAAGGCCTTCAGTGTGACATGAGTCGGTCTTTCACCAAGTACTGGAGGAAGAGGAGCCCTTTGGATGTTGGTCATCGAGGAGCAGGAAGCACACACGCTGCCAAGTGAGTTGCAGAAATGTGGTGTCATTGTGCTGCATGAGGAGTCCTGATCCTGTTCACTTGGATTTAGTGTTTGTTTTTGTGTAGACAAGATCTGAGGCATATTACACAATTTAATAATTATTCATTCATTAAAACACCCAAGTTTTATCATGTCATAAAAGCACCCTTTTTCGGTGAAAGCAAAAATGCATTTTTTGCATGTTTCTTTGAATGCAAATGAGCTTCTCAGAGTTCCTGCGGGTCCTGGAGTTTCTGGAATATCAAGGATGTTTAAAAGGTGTATTCCAGACATTAATACTATACATTAATAATTCCAGAAATGCAGTAGCATTTCAGCATGTCTTGTGTTGTTTTGCTGTCAAAATATATCTTAGTCATTATATTATACCATAGAAAAGGGACATTTTCACCTAATTTGTTTTTAGGATTCTTAACAGTTTGCTTTATTAATGCTATGGAAATTTTAAATAAGTTATAATTAGTAACAATTTGGAAATCCTGAAAATCTCTCAATTTATTGGATTTATTAGGAATATATTTGAGTCAAATTAAAATACAGTGACACTTACTAAGTAACACAGTGGCTCAGTGGTTAGCACTGTCACCTCATAGCAAGAAGGTCGCTGGTTCGAGTTCCCACTAGGTCAGTTGGCATATAGGTGAATTGAAAAAACTAAATTGTCCGTAGCGTATGAGTGTGAATGTGAGGGTGTATGGATGTTTCCCAGTACTGGGTTGCAGCTGGAAGGGCATCCACAGCATAAAACATATGCTGGATAAGTTGGCAGTTCATTCCGTTGTGGCGACCCCTGATAAATAAAGGGACTAAAGGCTGATTTATACTTCTGCGTCAAGCGTATGCGCGTAAACTGGCGCAGCCTTCATGCGCTCGCATAGCCCTCGCCATGGCTGACGCTGACGTGCACTTCTCAAAAAATGTAACTTCACATCGCAATAATGCATAACGCAAGCTCTGTGGTTGGTCAGCTTTGTACCGCTAACGAGTGTGGGAGGTGCTGAGAGCCACGAGCCCGATGAAGCGAGAAACTACACAGAGGAACATAACCTACTGCCAGCTAGCGTCTTGGAAGTGTTATTGCAGAGCAACAGAAACAGCGAGCAGAAGTATAAATGCATGACTACACGGAAGGCATGCGCTGTGGGTCACGCCGATCACTCGATGCAGAAGTATAAATCAGCCTTAAGCCGAAGGAAAATGAATGAATGAATACATATTTCCAAATTTCAAATAAATATATAATGTAACACATAATTCTTTTTTAAAAATTTTTTTAATGTTAGCTTGCTATGACTGAAAATCAAAATTGAGATTTTCTTAACTTTTCAGACTCAAACATCGTTTTTAGTTTACTGAAGTTGAATATAAACATGCTCATGTTTGAAAACACTGCACCTTGTTGTTTTATATTAATAACCAATGCATAAAACATTTTCATTTTAAATTTGAAAAAAATGACAACAGAACTTTACAGAATTAAGCCAAAAATACATTTACTCATAAATCCAAATAAATATAAATTCAGCACCCTTTACAGATGTGCCATATTGTTTGGTTAAAATGATAAGTTCACTAATGCATTGTGCAACTGAAATTTTAAAGAAATATTTACTATTATTTTTATTATGTTATAATGATATTTATTATTGGCATTACAGTTAGTTATACATAGGGCCAGACGGACATTTTTTGCTATTTCTGCAGAGAATTTTGCTAAAAATCTGCGGATTTCCTGCGAAATTTTTTTGTGAGCATCATAACTAAAAACTTAATATATAAAATAAAAAGTTATATCTTTTTAACTTGTATTTAATGTTTAAAATGCAAATCCAATTTGATTCACTTTATTTGGAAAACAAAGCAAGTCTCTCATATAATCTCTCATATAATATCTCTACTAAAAGACAGAAAATATTACTGTACAAACTGTATTGTACATAAATCAGACGAACATTTTCATATTAGTCAATAATATTACTGTAATTCATTTAAAAACTGAATAAATATAGATTTACACACATTTCACAAGTAAATAAACAGAGATTTATGATGGGCTAAAAGTCTGCGTAATTCTGCGCACGCAGATTCTGTGTGGGCCTAGTTATACACATAATGAAAACAAGTTTTATTGTTCTGAAAATAATAGCATAATGCAAAACATATATATATTTTTTTGTCAAAAAATTTTGCAGACTGTTTTTATGAAGTGTGATTATAAAAAATATAATACATTTTTACCATTAGCAGCTGGTTATATTCATAGACTGTTGCCACATAAGTGAAAAAAGTGACTTTTGCCTAATAGATCCCCTTTAATAAACAAAGCATGAGAGAGGAGCACATGTACAACAATGCACGTGTCTTTTTGTCTAAAATCGTTTGTGTTCTATTTCAGGCATCACAAGATCAGGGAAAACACAATTGCCTCATTTCTAAGTGCTGCCAACCATGTAAGTGTAAACGACGAACATAGCTCCTGTAAAATGCACGAAGCTTTATCACAGTAAAACCTATGTCTGTCTTTTCATCACAGGGAGCCGCTTACGTAGAGTTTGATGTTCATCTGTCTAAAGATTTAGTTCCAGTCGTCTACCACGATCTCACTTGCTGCATTTCGACTAAAAAGGTAACATAAAGTTTGCTGGAGTCAATGTTAATCATGGGAAAGACTCAAATGGTGTCCTTCAGATTTCATAAACACTGATTAAAAACTGCAAAACAAAAGAGAAAAGGATAATATCTGTTTTACTTCCAGGGCTTAAATTTGTCTTTCGCTACAATCAGAGAGCAAATTATACATTGATTGGGGGTCAGAATAACCAAATAATAAATAATAAAAGACACAACATTGGGGGTTTACATTGTTCCAGATTCAATGCATTCAACAGCTGTTAACATTGCAGCAATCAATCCCTTTCTTCCAATGTTTTAGAGATAAATCCTTTTTAAGTGTCCAAATAAATGTCCATTTCTCCATAGACCTTGCTTATTTCCTTCGTAAGGTCTATGCAATTTCATCAAGTTTAGTAGTTTAGCTATTTGCAGTCATGATAATATTCATAAACCTTCATAAAGACAGCATATGTTCTGATTTCATGGACAAATTCTTATTAATGACAAATAATTGCAGCTAAAGATATTCATATTTTTCTGCATGAAAAAGTGTGATACATTTGTTATTACTGCACAATTGTACATGATTGAACTGAAAAAGCTTATTTATTGGCTGTCTTAGTCCTATCACTTTAAAATAAGTAACACTGTACATCTCTCTATGTTTAGGCTAAAACACTGCTTTATTTATGTATGTACTTTCATTTTAGTTGTCTTTTATTTCTTTAGTTTTAATTTCGAAAATGAATCCTCATTGCACTTAGCATGTTTACAATGATAATAAAGCTTGTTAACAAGTTTTTAGTGATTTATGAAGGAATTATAATGCTTACATTTATTATAATGTTTCGTTATTTCATCTTCATTTACAAGTAACGGTATTTACAGCCATTGTTGGGGTAACGATTTAATAATGCATGTTATGTAATAATATAACTTTTTGTTAAGTAACGAGTAAAGTAACACATTACTTTTAAAAATAAATGATATTATTTGAGTTACTTTTTACCTTGCTTAATTAAAAAAATATATTGCGGAATTTAAATGACCTCAGTCAAACAGGCAGTCGGCTCGCACTTATCATCAGGTCTGTTTTTTCACAGCAGATTAGTCCCTGTACTGTTCTATATAACTTAGGATATTAGTTTATTTCGAGTCAGAGGGGGTATGTTAAAAAATAAGTAATTAAGGACTTACTGAAGACGCAAACTGCTTCATGACAATTCGAATCAATTTAATGAACTGGTTCGACTGGTTCACTCAGAAACTCCGGTAAAAAACAAACTATTGACTCGCGAACCGCTCGTCATCGCTACAGACAGTCAGAAAGAGAAACAATTGCAGGCCGAAGACTTACATTTTTGCAATGGATTCTTGTTATTTTGAACTCATCAAAGAAAAGTAAATTGTCGTTAAGTGCGAATAAGGCAGCGTTTCCATCGATGAGTCAAACAAAAAAAATAATCGTCACTTTCTGATTAACTGGCACTAAATATCAACCGTAAAAATTTAATTTATTGCGATAGGTGAAGCTGCATCAATCTTTATTTAATAAATGACTTGCACATCAGAAGACAATGCCGACATGCAATGAATGTGTAGTAGCATTTGAAGGTGTGAGGTAATTATTAATGTAACAACACTAATATTGAAATGGTTACAGCATTTTAGAATGACCAAAACAACATTTCAGATGTTTGTGATCAACCTGCTGGTTTGTCCATTCACACACGTTAAAGGTTTAAAATCTGTTTTTCGCCTTAGTAAAAATTATTTCATGTCAGTACTTTTAGGCTTCATTGTAATCTTCATCTCAACGGACAGTAAATTTACTTTACTAATTACTCAAATCGTACAAAAGTAGCAAACACTTTACATGCTTTCATTGATCTGTTTATATAGCAGGTATAGCTCTGGGCTCAGAAAGGTCTCAACATATAATTTTATCCTACATTTTTTAAAGGAAAAATGAAGGTGTACGTTATATAGGAGGCTGTTAAATGTAGAGCTTCTCTATAACAAAGGTGAAAAAACACCTGCAAGTACTGAAAGAGATCAAACCTCAGCCAGGTAAGGAAAAGTAACGCAAAAGTAATATAATGCATTACTTTTCATAAAAAAATAACTAAGTAACGCAATTAGTTACTTTTTTTGGAGAGTAACTCAATATTGTAATGCACTACTCTCAAAAGTAACTTTCCTCAACACTGTTTATTATATTATTTATACTGTATATTTCTGTTAGTTAGTCTCTTTGTGCCCCTTGGCGGCATTGTCGCAAACTGCTGTTACACTTAAAAACATTTTAATAATCTCTTTGTCCCGTGGCGGCATCACACGTGGCAGAAGTGGTCATTTTGAACTGTCACTCACTGTACTTCAATTCAACCCACTGACCTCAAAAATGTATTTACCCTGGGGGGAAAAGAGCTCTTAAACTGGGTGTGTGATAGGTTTGGTTGAGTAAAAAAATTCTGTTAAATTTCTTTTGTTGCTTTAACACCTGTTTCTGGTCTTGTTTGCTTTCCTAGAAAAATGACAAGACTTCAATGTTGTTGTTCGAAGTTCCTGTTAAAGATCTTACATTTGATCAACTTCAGCTCTTAAAAGTAAGCCTTATTAAATTCCTTGATTTGTTTTAATCAATGATATGATGATAATGAGTGTGTTTGTCTTCCTCAGCTGGCCCATACCACTGCTTTGGACACTCATGACCACAAAGGTAGAATTTCCCCTTAATTTATGTCTCAGAAGTACTATATGAAATCAGATGCATGTGATTTTTAATTGGCTAATCGTAATAGTTACCTTAAGGAACGTTTAAGTGCAACACTCTGTTTAGTGTATTCAAATAGTGCACAACAGTCAAGCTCTAAAAGTAAAAATATCCATTTTTTTTGTGATAATCTTTTATATCAAGTGTTATTGAACCCCATTTTTCTGCATGTTACAGCTTTTTGAATATGATGTGATGGCATAGAAAAGAGAACATAGGTGTTTTGGATAGGAAAAGACCTTTGTGATAGTTTATAAGATGGTCTTTCACTTAAGGAAGTTCAGTTTGCTGTAAAAACACTGTTGTGATTCATGTAAGCTGGTTGGTTTGGTTTAATGCCTAGAACACAAGCTTCTGCAAAACTGCATTGAGCTAAATAAACAGTTCGCTGTTAATAATACTTTGCTTTGTCTAGACTTGCAGGATGAGGAGGAATATATAGATGAGCACCAGCCTTTCCCTTCACTTCCTCAGGTATGATTGCTTTACATTTTACATTTAGTCATTTAGCAGACATTTTTGTCCAATTGAGGAGGCATTCAGCGATTCAATAAGAAGAGGCAATACATACAAGAAGTGCTAATTATACAAAGGAACTGTTAGTACTAGTAAGTACTAGATTTTTTTTATAGAGAAAAGAGTTTCTTCAGGTGGTTTGTCAAGCCCACTCACTTGTTTGAAGCACACTTAACAAATGCACAGTGTTTATTTTTATATATATAAAAAGATGGAGTGATTTGTAAGAAAGTGTCTGGTGCAAATGTGTAAAACCAGTGCAAGTGTCAGTTAAAGTGTCAGCTGAAAGAGCATTTTCTGAAGGTGGTTTGTCAAGCCCACTCACCTGTGTGAGGCACACTCACGATTAAAAGAGAACTTTTAATGTAAATGTTAATTAAACATTAATTTATTCTATGAATTATTCAATTATATGTATTCCAATGTCATTTGTTGTGACAGATATATTTATGTAAGAATGAAACAACATACAGTGCTGAGCATATATAAGTACACCCCTGACAAATCTTTCTTTTAAATTGATATTTTTAATAGGAAGCTCTACAATAATATATTTGAGCATATACATTAGATTAGTCAGCACTGAAGCCAAATCTGGAACTTATCTAACAAAATAACTTAAGATAACGATCCAAAAACTAGTACACCCAAATTTATGTTATAGAAAAATATTAAAAACAAATAAAAAAAAACAGGAAAAATCAAGAGAATTTTGTTAAAATTTTGTAGATTGTCATTTTTTTGCTATATTTTGCTTGAATTTAAATGTTTTATCTTTCAGTTTCTAAATATGTTTGGTGATAAAAATATAATTTTAATAAATATATCTTTTTAATAACTCTGTTTTGTTTAAATGCATCAAAATACATTACCTATTTTCACTGAGAAATTGATAAAAATATTAATTTTCAATATGTATGTATATATTATATTATATTATATTATATTATATTATATTATATTATATTATATTATATTATATTATATTATATTATATTATATTATATTATATTATTTACCATATTAGGTAGCCTACTATGTTATGTGTGCAATCTGACACACTTTATTCTCATAAAAATAAAGCTTCTTTATTTTGGTTTCTTGTCAAGACAAGATCTGAAACAGATCTGAAAGGATAGGGATTAAGCCAAAGGAAGGTTGTATATCTATTTTATCCACGATCTCACTTTTCTCTTTCCCCGGAGCATTTGACATCATGTACCTCACTCAGGACATGTGTTAGGGCTTCCCCTACCCTAATACACCTAAAACATGGATTTTTCCCGTTAACTGGCAGGGAAAGAGTTAAACTAAATAATTTATCGAATTGACACGCATCATAATACCAGCCATACATGTAAACCACAAATAAGTTCCTTTAATTCAGTCATGTCCAGCAGCCAACATCCGTGAACCAATCTCCATCAGTTTGTTCCATTGCTCCATCACTCACACTTCATCTGTGTCTGCTTACTGCACAGGGTGAAAACTCCCCCTCGCCCCCAACCCCTAACCACCCCCCCCCCCCCCATTGGTAATTTACCTTATTAGGTATTTTACAATAACTTACCTCATTACCCTAACCTGCCTAGTTAACCTAATTAGCCTAGTTAAGCCTTTAAATGTCACTTTAAGCTGTACAGAAGTGTCTTGAAAAATATCTAGTCAAATATTATTTACTGTCATCATGGAAAAGATAAAATAAATCAGTTATTAGAAATGAGTTATTAAAACTATTATGTTAAGAAATGTGCTGACAACAATCTTCTTTCTGTTAAACAGAAATTGTGGAAAAAATAAACAGGGGGGCTAATAATTGTGACTTTAACTGTATACTATATTGCATAGTCTGTATTAATTTATTTTTTCATGTTATGTTTATTGTAAATGTTCATGTGAGTACAATCATATGTTTCAAGTTACATTTGGTCCTCAGTATGAAACATTTAAATGATCTTGCAATATTAAATTATACTCAAGTTTAGCTAATTTATATATTTAAAATATAAATGTATAGAAAAATGAAAAGAATAAAAGAGCAACTATTTACATCCAGGGTGTGTTTCCTTTGTAATAATTGTTTTAATGTAATTTCTGAAATAGATTTTAGTAATAAATTCAAAATATCTATATTTCAGATATTCCAGTCTGTTCCAGATCACGTGGGATTCAACATTGAACTAAAATGGATCTCTCAGTTCAAGGTTTGTGTTGCCTCGAGCGGGATGTGGGGTGGTTTGATCTCAGTGTTTGCAGTGGGAAAACAAAACATGCTTATTGTCTGTGTTCCTACAAACAGGATGGCTCCTGGGATGCAAACCTCTCCACCTACTTCAACATGAATCAGTTCTTGGACATCATCCTCACTTGTGTGCTGCAGAATGCTGGCAACAGGAGGATCATCTTCTCATGCTTTGATCCTGATGTTTGCACAATGTAAGACATAAAGTTCACATGCTTATTCTAATGATGCACTGATGCTTAGCATTATAAGGGGACCAGTTATGCAAAACTCACTTTTATAAGGGGTTTAAACACAGTTGTGTGGCAACAGTCTGTGAATATAACCAGCCTTTAATGGTAACAATTTATTAATTCTATTATTTATTATCATACTTGATAAAAAAAGTCTGCAGAAACACTTTGATTTAGATTTTCATTTTGTATGTGTCATCAAAGGGGGAAAGCCCTGCCCATCTCTCCCTCATTAGCATAGGACATTAGTCTTGGTTTTGAATCTGCCACTATGCTGACACCATAGACTGTAAAATATATGGACGTAGCATCCGTGACGTCACCCATAGATTTCTGAACACTGCAAAAGAAGCTACAAGTAGGCGCGGCCAACCGTCACCATTTTGTTCGCGCGTCATCGCACCCACGGCGGGATACCAAATAAGGGCAAAGAGGCGGAGAGTGAGCGGAGCTACAGACACCTGCTGGCACTTTGCTTAGACCTGGCAGACAGACTTTACTTTGGGAGAAACGCTTGATACTTTATTACCTGCGACTCGTTTGTGTTCTGACCACATGTGCTTAGCTGTACACTATATCAATAAAGTGTTTAGACTTTTAAAAACACTGTTGTAACACATTGAGCCACTAAGCATTGTTCTTATGACGTTTTTCTACAGGAGGAAAACGCTAATTACTTCCAAACACTTTAAATATAGTGTGTGTTAGTAAATGCAAGACTATTGATGAACTCCAGGCATAACACTGTATGATAACGCTTCAGATGACTGTTCTAGAGCCTACAGCTAATCAATCTGTCAGATTCTGGAGTGCTTTACGGGTCTAAAGAAAAATATTAATGATAAATGATCTTAAATAAAACAAATACACTTATAGAGATGGTATACAAGTATATAACTTTACTCACATGGGAAACGAGGCCACATGAATGGTTTGTGAGCACAATTAAGTGCACACAGCATCCCATATCATCTGATAATTGTAAGAAATAAGTCCAAAAGGCAGCTGACTGTGTAAAGCCACATAAAACAACACAAAAATATGATGAATATGCAGAGATCAGTGGCTAATCTGCCGCATTCAGCTGAGGTGAAGTGACGGTGACCAGCGAGACCTAGCTGTCACTCAAGTGGCCACGCCCTTAATTATGCAAACTAAATATAACCTAATATAAAGGAAATGAATGAGTTATAAAAAAATTCACCCCCCTCACAGTTGTTATGGAGGGTAATAATAGCTATATGAACCAAAATCGTTCTTTGTACCAGGCTGTAAACACCTTTTTTTCTGCTGTAAAGTTGGCCATTCTAACAGAGGGCTCAATTGCAATTTGCTCTATTATGGAGCCAGGACTAGCGGAATTTTGATGAATTGCAGTTTCAGTTACTTCCGTATTGGCTTCCCGAGGGAGAGCGGGAGGTTGCCGCTTGGCTGACACACAGACATTTGTAGCTCCGCCCTCTTTTGAAAAGAGCACAATCTCATTTAAATTTAAAGCGACAGTCACCAAAACAGCTCAATAAGCCTAAAAAAGCCTAAAAGGGGCAGTTTCAAAGAGTTAGAACACATTATTAGTGTGGTATTTTGAGCTGAAACTTCACATCACACACTCTAGGAACATCAGATACTTACTTTACATCTTGTAAAAAGCAGCATAGTAGGTTTCCTTTAAGATAGTTTTAATGCTTTCTTTAAGAATAAAGGTTGCATAAAGAACTGTTCACACAAATTTCATTTTTTCATGCGCTGTTTTTATTTTACTTTTATTTTTTATGTAAACATGCATTATGGATGTCCTTGACCATTAAACTCGCATCTTTTAAAATGCCTTACACACAAGCACCATTTTTTTAAGATGCTGTGTCAAGAGAAAATATTAACTTTTACACTGCGCCACTCACTAATGTCAGTTCCAAAACAGTGGACCAATCAGAAGAACTTGGAGTCAGGCCAAGCATTGCATGTTTCTGTTTTCTTTTAACTGGTGTTAACAAGGCAGAGGATGTTTTTGCTTTTTTGTGGACACAGAGATGTTCTATGTAAATGGCTCCAAGTGCGGATTTTAAATGATATTTTATATATCGGTAAAATATCACAAAGGTAGTGATTAACTCTTGTGTGCTGTTGGCGATGCTTTCATCACCTCTGGGGTGATTTTCAGTCTTAATTTGGCCACAGCTTTCTCTGTGTTTCAGCAAATGGAATGATTTTTGTTCACAAATCTTATTTTCACATACATTTGGGAAAATAGGCAGCACAGTGGGTAGCACAATCGACTCATAGCAAGAAGGTCGCTGGTTAGAGCCCCGACTGCATCAGTTTGTGTTTCTGTGTGGAGTTTGCAAGTTCTCTCCGTGTTGGTGTGGGTTTTCATCCGGGTGCTCCGGTTTCCCCCACAAGTCCAAAGACATGAGCTATAGGTGAACAGGGTAAAATTGTCTGTAGTGTAATGTGGGAATGAGTGTGTATGGATGTTTCCCAGTGATGGGATGCAGCTGGAAGGGCATCCGTTGCATAAAACATATGCTGGATAAATTGGCGGTTCATTCCGCTGTGGCAACCCCAGATTAATAAGGGGATTAAGCCGAAAATAAAAGGAATAAATGAATGAATTTTGGGAAAATGCTTTGAATTTTTCCAAAAACGTAACTATAATCTCTGGACAAATTATTATCATTATACCCTTTATTATTATTATACCCTTTTGTTATGTTGGTGGCTGTTTTTGCCCTATTGACTTCTATTGAAATGTCATTTTTTGATTGCAAAGCCATGATGCCAAATAATCATGCATTATTGATTGTTGGTGTATTTTTTTTTTGTTGTTGGGAAGAGGTATAATTTGTAATCTTTTCTTTTTTTCTTTTTAGCCACTAACATAACGAAAAGGTAGTAAATTTGAACAATACACAAGGGTTAATTAAAAAAGTCAGAATCAAAAATTATTTTTTTGGGTCCTTTTTCACTAATGACTTCTTGAAATAACTTTTTTTTATCTTAGTATGAAGTAAATTTTAATATTCTAAAAAGCAAATATTTCTCTGAAATGTGCAGTTAAAGTCAGAATTATTAGCCCCCCCTTGAATTTATTTATTTATATTTAAAATTTCCCAAATGCTGTTTAACAGAGCAAGGAAATTTTCACAGTATTTTTCTTCTGGAGAAAGTCTTATTTGTTTTATTTCGGCTAGAATAAAAGTAAAATCATTTTAAGGACAAAATTATTAGCCCCTTTAAGTTTTTTTTTTTTTCAATAGTCTACAGAAAAACCATCATTATACAATAACTTGCCTAATTACCCTAACCTGCCTAGTTATCTAATTACCCCAGTTAAGCCTTTAAATGTCACTTTAAGCTGTATAGAAGTGTCTTGAAAAATATCTAGTTTAATATTATTTACTGTCATCATGGCAAAGATAAAATAAATCAGTTATTATTAATGAGTTATTAAAACTATTATGTTTAGAAATGTGTTAAAGAAATCTTCTCTCCATTAAACGGAAATAAACATAAAATAAAAAATAAACAGGGGAGCTAATAATTCAGGGGAGCTAATAATTCTGACTTCAACTGTATGTGCACAATAATTCTAGGAGCAAAAATGTAAATAGAGTTCATTTTGATTACATGTTGCAAAAAATTGTGTTTTCTACAGGGTGAGGCAGAAACAGAACAAATATCCGATCCTGTTTCTGACCCAAGGAGTGACGGAGCTCTATCCTGAGCTCATGGACATCCGCTGTCGGAGCACTAAGATCGCCATGAGCTTTGCTCAGAGTGAGAACATACTGGTGAGAGTCACATGCGGACAGATGGTGTAAAACCACAGATGTTTGTTAATACAGCTGAGAACACTGTTGTGAAATAGCACAGAGAGACGCCCAGCTTGACACTTTAATAAAAAATTCACTGTTATCACAAACTTTGTAAATATATGAAATGAATGACATCTAATAATGAGACTAAAATTAAATAGCTGATTAAACACTGTTGAGAAGTAGCATAGAGATGCCCAGTTTGCCATTTTAATAAAACTCTAATCACAAAATGTTATGTACTTTTATTCATTTTGGTTTTAAATTCCATCGAGACTAAATAACTCGTGTGCATTTACAGGGGATCAGCGCTCACACTGATGAGCTGCTGAAGAACATGGAGTTCATCAGAGAGGCTCAGTCCAAAGGTCTTGTGGTTTTCTGCTGGGGCGATTATAACAATGACCACGAGAACAGGAGGAAGCTGAGGGAACACGGCATTGACGGACTCATATATGACAGGTGGGATTTTATTCATCTGTCTACAAAGGGAAGCTTCAGTTTTCAAAGCAGATTTGATTTTAGTCACATATTAATGTACCCATGTCATGACAGACCTAAACCAGCCACAGTACCAGAATAGAAACAAGTTTGGAAAAAATACTGTTCGTTCTTGGAAAAAATAAAATAAAAATCAACTCTGCATACAACAATTAAATTAATTTCATAGGCCAAAAAATTGTATTGAACACAAACAAAGATGTTTTGAAGAATGCTGGCAACCGGTAACCATTGACTTCTATAGTATTTATTTTTCCTACTGTGGAAATCTATTCCAACATTTTTCAAAATATCTTCATCACTGTGTATACATGCACAAATGCTGACATTTTTTTGTAAATCTTCTTTTGACCACAAAAGAAGATGTTTTGAAGAATGTTGGAAACCAGTAACCATTGACTTCCATATTAGGAGAAACAAATATTATGTAAGTCAGTGATTACCGTTTTTTTTTAAAATATCTTCATTGTTTTGTATACATACACAAACACTGATCTTTTTTTTTCATATATCATCATCATTGTGTACACATGCATAAATGCTGACTTTTTTTTGTAAATATTTTTTCTGTTAAACACAAAAGAAGACGTTTTGAAGAATGTTTGGAACTGGTAACCATTGACTTCCATAGTAAGAAAAAAAAGCTATGGAAGTCAGTGGTTATCGGTTTCCAACATTCTTCAAAATATCTTCATCATTCTTAATTCTCAAAAAAATAAAATAAATTAACTCTGCATACAAAAATAAAATGAATTTCAATTGCCAAAAATTCTGTTGGACACAAAAGATTTTGAGCAATATTGGAAACCGGTAACCATTGACTTCTATAGTATTTGTTTTTCCAGGTTTACAACATTCTTCAAAATATCTTCTTCATTGTGTATACATGCACAAATGCTGACCTTTTTTTTGTAAATCTTTCATCTTTTGAACACAAAGATGTTTTGAAGAATGTTTGGAAGTGGTAACCATTGACTTCCGTAGTATTTTTTTCTTACTATGGAAGTTAATGTTTACAGGTTTCCAGCATTCTTCAAAATATCTTCACCATTGTTCATTCTCAAAAAAATAAAATAAAAAGCAACTCAGCATAAAAATAAAATGAATTTCATAGGCCATAAAAATTTATAGATATTAAAATAATAGTAATAATATTTTTTTAATCATACAAGTTTAGTGACATTTAATCAAAAGTACTTTTTGACTGAAAATAAACAACAGAAAAAAAGAAGAGAAAAATTGACAAGATGAAATGAAAAAAAGATTGATTTGGGGGAAATGTATTTATTGGGCCCTAAAAATGCATTAATGTTAAATATTTAATACATTGTAAAATAGTATTTAATGATTTCATTTAATTCAAGATGCTTTTTAATGGAAACCTTTTTATTAACTAATAAAACCAGTCTGGGAGCATTACAATGAATAAGAAATGAAAATACTTGAGGAAAATAGTCAGAAATAAATTGAGCCTTAATAATGAATTTCATAAAGATACTGCAGTAAAAACTATTATAAGAGATAAAAATTAATTGTAAGATTCAGAAAGGGCAGAAAAGTGGTCTTGTTGTTTTTTCAAGAAACGTTTATAGGACTTCAGGGAAAATAAAGTAATACAAATTGTCAAAAGAGTAATTATTATCTACAAGTATAATGGATTATTCTGCAAGAGTTGATGTTGTCATAGTTGATTTGACTGTCATGTTGACTCTTTCAACATCATTAATGATCGTGACAGCCTGAACACGCATTTCCGTCTAAATGATACTGTGCTTTATGGCTGTTTGCTGATGGTCAGGGCATATCAGCACATGTTGGAGAGGAGCTGGGTAAAGGTTACACTAATCAATGAGCTTTTGTGTTTATGTAATACAGCACATTATGCCCTGTGTGCAGTTTTCACTTAATCACAATCTGACAGAACATCCACAGCTGTTGTGAAAACATTATTGTGTATACTGTATGTACACAAATGCTGACTTTTTTTTGTTGTTGTTTTGAACACAAAAGATGTTTTGAAGAATGTTTGGAACCGGTAACCATTGACTTCAAAAGTGTTTTTTTCATACTATGGAAGTCAATGGTTACAGCTTTCCAACATTCCTCAAAATATCTTCATCATTGTGTATACATGCACAAACGCTGACCTTTTTTTTAGATCTTCTGTTGAACACAAAAGAAGATATTTTGAAAAATGTTGGAAACTGGTAACTATTGACTTTTTATAGAATTTGTTCTTATAGGCTTCCAACATTCTTCAAAATATCTTCATCACTGTGTATACATACACTGATGCTGCCTTTTTTTGTAGATCTTTCTTTTGTTGAACACGAAAAAAAGATATTTTGAAGAATGTTGCAACCACTAACCATTGACTTCATAGTGTTTATTTTTCCTACTATGGAAGTCAGTGGATTGCAGCTTTCAACATTCTTTATAATATCTTCCTCATTGTGCATACATACACAAACACTGATCTTTTTTGGTTTGTAAATCTTTCTTCTTTTGACACAAAAGAATATGTTTTGAAGATTGTTTGCAAACTTGTAGCCATTGACTTCCATAGTAAGAAAAAAAGCAGTATGGAAGTCAATGGTTACAGGTTTCCAACACTCTTCAAAAAATCTTTATCACTGTGCATAGTATACATACACAAATGCTGACCTTTTTGGTAAATCTTTCTTCTTTTGAACACAGGTAAAGATGTTTTGAAGAATGTTGGAAACCAGTAACCATTGACTTCATAGTATTTATTTTTCCTACTATGGAAGTCAGTGGATTGCAGCTTTCAACATTCTTTATAATATCTTCATCATTGTGTATACATGCACAAATGCTGACCTTTTTTGTAGATCTGCTGTTCAATTCTAAAGAAGATGTTTTGAAGAATGCTTGAAACCGGTAAACATTGACCCCATAGTGTTTGTTTTTCCTACCATGAAAGTCAATGGTTACAGGTTTCCAACATTCTTTAAAATATCTTCATCATTGTGTATACATGTACATGCATATATGCTGACCCTTTTTTTAGATCTTGTTGAACACAAGAGAAGATATTTTGAAGAATGTTGGAAACCGGTAACCATTGACTTTAATCGTAGGAAAAACAAATACTATGTTAGTCAGTGGTTATAGGTTTCCAACATTCTTCAAAATATCTTCATCATTGTGTATACATGCACAAACGCTGACCTTTTTTTTTTTTTTTAGATCTTCTGTTGAACACAAAAGATATTTTGAAAAATGTTGGAAACTGTAACTATTGACTTTTTATAGTATTTGTTTTTCCTACTATGGAAGTCGATGGTTACAGGTTTCCAACACTCTTCAAAATATCTTCATCACTGTGCATAGTATACATACACAAACGCTGACCATTTTTGGTAAATCTTTCTTCGTTTGAACACAAATAAAGATGTTTTGAAGAATGTTTTTCATATTTTTCCTACTATGGAAGTCAGTGGATTGCAGCTTTCAACATTCTTTATAATATCTTCATCATTGTGTATACATGTACATGCATACATGCTGACCCTTTTTTTAGATCTTGTTAAACACAAAAGAAGATATTTTGAAGAATGTTGGAAATTGGTAACCATCGACTTCAATCGTAGGAAAAACAATTACAAAATATCTTCATGCTTGTGTGTACATACACAACCATTGACCCTTTTTTTTTAGTTGAGCACAAAAAAAGATATTGACTTTGATAACCATTGACTTACATTGTATTGTTTTTTCCTACTATGGAAGTCAGTGGTTACAGATTTTCAACATTCTTCAAAATATCTTTTTTTTTGTGTTCAACATAAGAAATAAAGAATTATAAGGTGAATAAACCAAACCTTTATGATTTTAGTTTAAATTCTGATTTGATTTGTTATTTTCAGCAGAAATTCAAACAGATTTATTTAATTCATTTAAATGTCGAATGTAAATTCACTACCACCTAACAGTCTCCAATTTGAACCTTTAATTTGTGTGGTGTGACGTTTTCTGATAACAAAAACTTCTATGCAGTATTAATTTTCATGTCTTTCCTCAAACCCCTTTTCATTCTTTGATTTATTTTTCTTCTCCCACCATCATTTGATGGTCATTTGCCTCTTTTTCCAGAATACATGAATGCTTGGTGCCTTCAACTTCCTCTGATGCCAGTAATGTCTTCTGTTTCCTGGTTGTGTGTGATATTTAATAAGCCATTGGCTGCTGCCTGACAGATCCTGCTCACTGACTATAGCATTAAGAGAACTGTAGTGTTTTACAGCAATGATGTGAGGCACTACAACTCCTGAGTGAGCTTGAGTGGCTTTTATTCAAATTACTGGAAAGTTCAGCTGCCTGTTACATCATTGTGAACATTACAGACTTCCTCTTTATTTGGATGACCTAGTTTTTCTCCCAGAACTCAGAGTTACAATGCAGATGTGCATACGTTTTATGGGTTTTTTTACATACTTGTCAAGTTAACAGCGCATGAATCCCTTTTGTGGGCTTCAATGACTTGAACATTGAAGAAGAAATAAATGAATGGATGGATGTTTGGCTTCTGCTCTCAAACCAGCATGATTGATTGAGTAGGGCTGCACAATATATCGTATAATTATCTTTATTGCAATAATAGTAAATGCAATATATGTATCGCAGACATCTATTTGATGAATTGGTTGTTTAACTAAATTAGACCAATTAAGGGCCTTGCTATTTTAGCCCCGCCTCCCCTGTAGTTGCTGTTCTGCTATTGGCTGAAGGTAAACCCAGATATAAAAATAAATACGTATTGCGGGAAATGACAACAGCCAATCAGAGCCAGAATATCTGCTGAGGTTTTCACTCATTCATAGTGATTTAAAGGCTAAATGTTTGCACCTTGACACTGTTTGTCTGAATTAAATCTGAAAAATATCATTTATGTTTATTTTAATATTATTAAGTAAATAAATAATTAAAAACACAGCTAATAAAAAAGAGCATTTTTTTCTAGGGAAATGTTATATTGAAAAAATATTATCGCAATAGTCAACAACAGTATTGCATATTTTTCCAGTATCGTGCAGCCCTATGATGGAAACGCATGGCAGAAAAATCTTTATTTGTCTATATATGAATGAACATAATGCTTTTTAACTGCTGAAACTGCGGAATATGGTCATACAGATGGCAATTTAATGTATAACATGGATTTTTACTTAGTTTTGGACGTACACAATCATGTAGGAATCATACACATAATCATATACAAAAGATCTACATACACATGGGGCACAAGACGTGTTTGGCACGATGTGTTGCTATTTTCAGACCAGCGCAACCCTAATTTTCCTGTTTTGCGCCACGTTGTTAAAATAGCAAATCCATTTGTGCCACTTTGTGGACTCATGGGTGTGCTGGTCTATAAAGGAGGTGTGTTAAGGCGCGTTGTTGGCGCGTTGCTATTCTGGGGAACTGAAATAGACTGCACCACTGACCAACTAAAAGCTGGTCTAAACGCTGGTCTAAAGCATTAGTTGTGCGCCTTAAACACTTACACATTTCTTAATACACACAGGATGTCCAACAATACTCCAATATCTTTACATATGGAAAAAAACTTAAGGATTAAAATGTTGCAAAAATTATTATTTTACATAAAAATAAAAACAACTACCTCCATCATCTTCCCCTCATCATCTCAGGGTGCTTTTCCAGTTTATTCATGACAATTTGCATTTGCATACTGTTGTTATTATTATTAGTAGTATTATTTATTATATACATATTTATATTGTTTTATTAAAAACAAGCTTAGATTTGTCCACCTGTCGGGTTTTGGACCATGTGGGGCATAAGAATTAGACATGTTTTGGATATAACTCAGTTTTTGATCACACTTCCTTATTATTGTTCTTTTATTTGTTTGCTGGAAATTAGAACTGAATTTAGAAATAGTTTTAAAACAAATCTTTGCACTTAACAAACAAAATTAAACATGTAGGCTGATGGATGTCTTCAGTGGAGTGCGTACAACACCGTTTCCTTACTCCACAAAGGTAAAGACTAAAAGTGAAGAGAAAGAGAATGTAAAGAGGCTGAATGGAGGACGCTCGTTCTTTATCCTCGTGCTGCAGATGCTCTGTTTAACTGTTTTCTCGCTAGCGAAGTGTTCAGTTTGTCCACTTACAAAGTCCACTATGTGAATAGCAAATCCGCCATGGCACGACGCAACTGACTCTTAAAGGGAATGGGAGAATGGGAGACTGCGATTGGTTTAATGCACGTTATGCTCAAAACACACCCATAACTCATTAAGAGAATAAGCACAACCCTGTTAGACCATGCGCCAGGGCGCAGAGCATATTTTTCCGTCCTTAAAATAGCAAAAGTGTATTCAGACACGCCCTAATGCTTTTGCGCCATGTGCTTTAGACTTTGCGCCTAGATCGTTAAAATAGAGCACATAAACTTCATCTCCACATCTGCTCTGAGTGTGCTTTTGCGAGCATTTTACCTTTTTATTTGAGAAAAGTTATCGTCAAATCAAGTACAAAGCATGTATAAATTACATGTATAATTAAATATATAAAATAATCAATAAAGCTAAAAGAATCACAGTTTTTTATGTTTAAATTTTACCTTGAGTAAAACTACTACAAATTAAACTAGAAGTTGCGCAAATAGTTTATAACATATAAACACTATATTGTTCATTCATTCATTTTCCTTCAGCTTAGTCCCTTTATTAATCAGGGGTCGCCACAGCGGAATGAACCGCCAACTTATCCAGCATATGTTTTACACAGTGAATGCCCTTCCAGCTGTGACCCAGTACTGGGAAACACACATACCTTCTACTTTTTGTATGATCGCAGATGGAAACTTCTAGCTTTTTTCCTTAAAGTACTCCACATATAAAATACAGTTTCCTTTGTTTATTTCTGCCTCAGAATCTGTGAAGACAAGCTCGAGCAGTCGAACATCTTTAAAATGGAGGAGCAGGGAGGAAGCCTGAAGGAGGTCATCCAGACGTGTGCCTGCTCCACCTACAGCATCCCCTGCTCCTCATTTCCCTGCCCCGGAAGACCCAGCGAGACCAATGGAGAGTCCGACTCGGGCCTCAGTTCCTCCTGAGAGCCACACACTCAGAGTCTATAAACTTCCCACAATGCATCACAAGTAACGCACAAATACACTCTGTCATTAAGCCAAATGTCGTTTGAGTTGCAGCATATAATCACGTCAGATGAATGTTGTAGGGGAAAAGCATAAAACGCTATCTTAAAGGGATAGTTTATCCAAAAAAATGAGCATTTACTCACTTATACTCTCCCTCAAGTGGTTCTAAACCTTTAAGAGTTTCTTTATTCTGTTGAACTCAAAAAAATAGATATTTTTAATATTGTTTGAAACCTGTAACCATTGACTTCAATAGTTGTTGAAATAATATGGATGTCAATGGTTACAGGTTTCCGGCTTTTGTAACCATTGATTGCATAGTAGGAAATACTATGGAAGTCAATGGTTACAGCTTTTCAGCATTCTTCAAAGTATCTTCTTTCTTGTGTGTAGTAGAGGACAAGAACAAAATGCTATCCTTAAAGGGATAGTTCACCCAAAACATTAGCTTTTACTCCCTTTTTACTCTCCCTCAAGTTGTTCTAAATCTTTATGAGTGTCTTTATTCTGCTGAACACAATATAAGGTATTCTGAAGAATGTTAAAAGCCTGTAACCATTGACTTTTATTGTAGGAAATACTATGGAACTCAGTGGTTACAGGTTTTCAGCATTCTTCAAAATACTTTCTTGTGTTGTAGAGGACAAAAATAAAACATTATCTTAAAGGGATAGTTCATCCAAAAAACAAACATTTACTCGGTTTTAACTGTCCCTCAAGTGGTTCTAAACCTTTATGAGTTTCTTTATTCTGTTAAACACAAAGAAGATATTTTGAAGAATGTTAAAAACCTGTAACCATTGACTTTCATTGTAGGAGATAAAAATAATATGAAAGTCAATGGTTACATGTTTTCAGAATTCTTCAAAATATCGTCTTGTTTGTTCAACAGAAGAAAGAAGATTTGTAGCAGGTAAATTGTGAGTAAATGATGACCGAATTTTAATCTTTGAGCGAACTGTCCCCTTTAAACGTATTCAAAACAATATTTTTGCTTTGTAGACTATTTGCTGTATAGCTGGATGCAGAAATTGTGTATAGAATGGGTATTTTGCTTGTATGCAAACAAATGTATAATTTTTATTATTCTAGAGCAGCAAGTATTGAACATTTATGCTATTTAGTATTCAGATGTCACGAACAACAGAAATGCAGGACTTCACTGAATTGATTTATTATCTAATGCTTATTATTTAATAGCTCTCACTTTGAGCTATTGAAGTCTCTTAAAAACAGATTTCTTTTTTAAATGACACTCATTGAGATGTATATTATTATATTGTCACTACTATATAAAACCACACATTCATTTTAAAGGGATAGTTGACCAAAAATGATTCATTTCAGTTAATTTACTCACTCACAGACCATCAAACATATATAATTTTAGCTGAAATCCTTCATAAAATGCAACATTGGGAGTCCAAATGAATAGCCATGGCTTCAGTTTCATTTCATAATACCTCGATGCATTATCAGGAGCATCTAATATTATTTCAGTAGGCCTGAATATGTTTTTTTTGACTCTCAAGATACCATTAGCTGTTGGCTTGTATTGTATGAGGAGTTCAATCTTCTTTAATGTTCTTGTATGGCCTGAGAGTGAGTGAATAAACATGAATTGGCATTTTTGAGTGAGCTGCCCCTTTAAATGAAACACTGATGGTCTCAGCAGAACAAAATGGAGTCTTTTTTTATCAGCTGTGCAATTGACTGAACTGTTTGTGTATATGTGTGTGTATATTCGGATGGATGTGCTGCTGGTTTCAGTGTGTGTGATTCATCTCGTTTCCTTTCGCAGAGAATGAATACACGCGCACACACACACACACACACACACACACACACACACACTGAACAATGCTCTGAGAGCCAGAATAAACTAATTTAATGCCAATCACAGATTCTGTTCTTCTCTTCAGGATGGGTGCTACGAAATCATTGCAACACATTGGTTGTACACTTTTAAATGAGTTGCATTATGGGTAGAAGGTAGCAGTGTTGTTATTTTACTGTCATGGATTACTGATTTTGAATTAGATTCTTCTATATTTATTTCTATAAAATATGTTTGTAAGTGTATCCTGAATAAAAATACAGTTGAAGTCGGAATTATTAGCCCTTATTTTAATTGTTTTTACTTTTTTAAAATATTTCCCAAATGATGTTAACAGAGCAAGGAAATTTTCACAGTATTTCTGATAATATTTTTTCTTCTGGAGAAAGTCTTATTTGTTTTATTTCGGCTAGAACAAAAGCTGTTTTTAATTTTTTTAAAACCATTTTAAGCGTAATATTATCCCTTTTAAGCTATATATTTATCAGATAGTCTACAAAACAAACTATCATTATACAATAACTTGCCTAATTACCCTAAACTCCCTAATTAACCTACTTAAGCCTTTAAATGTCACTTTAAGCTGTATAGAAGTGTCTTGAAAAATATCTAGTCAAATATTATTTACTGTCATCATTGCGAAGATAAAATAAATCAGTTATTAGAAATTAGTATTAAAACTATTATGTTTAGAAATGTGCTGAAAAAATCTTCTCTTCTTTAAACAGAAATTGGGGGAAAAAAATAAACAAAGAGGCTAATAATTCCGTGGGGCTAATAATTCTGACCTTAACTGTATGTGTGGATGTTGTCAAAGCCAGTCAAAGATACTGAGGAATAGCATTGTGCGCTGAATTTATACAGGTTTTATTTATAACTTGTAATAAGTTTTATTTTAGTTAATATTTAATGATTTTTGTTTTTCTTTTTAAATTATTATTTTGTTATTATTTTTGTTTTAATCAAACACTTTTCTTAGTTTAGTTTTTAATTGTTTTGTTTATAGTTTAATTATAATATAAATATAATAGCAATTCATTCAATTCAATTTTCAAAACTGCTGTCATTGTATACAAAAATCAAAATATAATAAAAAAAAAAATAAAAATAAAAAGGTTAATCGATTTGGATTAAATACCATTATAAGCACACAATCATGATTACATTTGCAGACGAGGTCATGTTGGCACAAATAGTCACATTAAAGTTGCAGTGTGTGATCTGCCAAAATGCTAACAGGTTAGTATAATATCTTTGAAACAAAGTCCCTCCACTTCCGTCCAAAGCCACGCCTCCTGAAATCACGAGTGTGCGCATTGCGACATGACTGCAGACAACCCAATAGTTCATGTCATTCTCCATGAAGAAATGTAGTTAGTGGTTGGCCGACGGCGTGCAGGAATTACATTTGTTACTAAACCATACTTACATGCTACTTCAGACCGAATATTCAGAGTAGCGGTAAACAATATAGGGAGCACGTCACAGGTTGTCGCTGTTTAAAACTGAACCAATGTGAATATAAAAGCAACTTCAGCTCAGTAAAGCAGGCTAGGCGGAATAGCGCTGTTTACTTCTGTTTTGTTGTTAAACTAAATATAGATCTACATTATCGATGCTGTAAAAAGGACGTTATGAAACTGAAAATAGATTTCAGTGGCTGAACAACACTTCTGTGCATATAACCCATTCATAACAACACAATCTACATCAGCTTTGCATGAAGCTAAATTAGTTTTGAAACAGAACATCACCTCTCTAAAAGAAATACTTCAGCCATGGTGTCGTCCTTCCTCCAGCATGTAAAAGTAACTCCAATATTGATTCAGGTTTTTAAAAAGTTTTGATTCTGCATTTGATTTTACAGCGACTGTGATTGTCTTGTGTGCACATGAACACGCGGCGCACAAGCAGGCATGCACACGCATGCCTGCGGGTATGCAGGAACAGTGATGGGCAGAAGCCCAAATCTACATTTGTTGACAGAGTTTGGGCTACTTATCATAATTATGGGAATTATTGGCCCGACAATATTTAATTGGATGAACATTTTTTAGTCTTCTGCCTTACCCAGAATATAAAAATACATATAAATAAATTTAGATCATTTACTTTAATCAATACTATTGGAATTTGAAGTGACTTTCAACCAATACAAAACATGTTTGAAGACAATCACCACACAATGAATTAAGTAATGTGGGTTACATTAAAAAAAAGAACTTAAAGAGCACCTATTTTACCCCTTTTCCAAGATTTAAGAGATGTCCTTTGTGTCTCCAGAATGTGTCTGTAAAGTTTCAGCTCAAAACATCCATCAGATTATTTATTAGAGCTTTCAGAAGATTGTCATTTTCAGCTCTGAGTATCTTGCAGCTGTTTTAGTTGCCTGTGCCTTTAATGCTGGTTTTCCCCGCCCACCGTTCCCAATTGCCTGTCAGAGTGTGCCTCAATCTCTGGCTGCGTGAGATAAACAGTGACAGACATGAAGGAAGCAGATCTCGCGTAACGTTTGTGAGAAATACTACAGTAAGAACTTTCCCAATGATTGTTTGATGTATTTGTTGTGGAGTTAAATCAAACCCTTTGATGAGTCCGAGAAAAACCAGGGATTAAAGCATCTTCTTTTATAATTGTACTGACATTTAAAGATGGTAAAATCGCTGTAATTCATTAACATGCACTGTTTTAAAATCGTTTTAAACTTGTAAAACTCATTCTTGATCACATTTGATGATGATTGATGATCACAGAGAGCTGAACAGATCTTTTAATCCCGGTTGCTTTGCGCAAATCTTGTCTTGTTGATCTGATTATACGTGTTACTACGGAGATGTGTTAATACGTGGCTGTCAATCAATTCAATGTGCGGGGAAACCGCACTCCTACGTCACGTTGTGGTCGGCCTCAAAATGGGAGGGACTCGGATCTTATTTTAACGTCAGGACAAAAGAGACTTATTGTCTTTATATCACCCCAATATGATCGTGGACACTCTATACCCACACACAGTCATGTCCAAACAGGTTTTAAAAGATCATTTTCATCAAAGGTGCCCTTTAAATAATATTTTTAACCCAGCAGTTGGGTTTGTCCCAATTAACCCAGCATTTTATTTGCGTATACTATAGGTAATAATCATTTCTATCAAATTAAATATTTCAAATGTTTGAATGACTGTGTTGGTGTAGTGGCAGTAGTGTATGTGTGTGCATGTGAGAGTGTATGGGTGTTTCCCAGTACTGGGTTGCAGCTGAAAGGGAGCTGTGTAAAAAATACGCTGGATAAGTTGCGGTTCATTCCGCTGTGGCAGCCGAAGGAAAATGAATTTATTAATGATTGTGTGTGTGTGTGTGTGTGTGTGTGTGTGTGTGTGTGTGTGTGTGTGTGTGTGTGTGTGTGAGTGAGAGAGAGAGAGAGAGAGAGAGAGAGTGTTAGTAAGTTTGTGTCTCCGTCTGCATGTATGTGTATGTTTGTGACTGAGGAAGTGTGAATGAGGTTGTGTGTGTGTGAGAGAGAGTAAAATAGTGAGTGTGTGTGCAGATGTGTCTGTATATATTTGTGTGTGTGTGTGTGTGTGTAATGTGAATTTATATATTTGTCTATGACCATACATCCAAAGCATGAGGGGGTCAGCATTAAATATTATTATGAGCACACAATTAAGCTTTCATTAGCAGTTTTATGAGCACACAATTAAGCTTTCATTAGCAGTTTTATGAGCACACAATTAAGCTTTCATTAGCAGATGAGGTAAGTGAATAAATGAAAAAAAAAAACTTTTTAGGTTGGAGCTATGAAACTTTAACAGAGGATGCTAAACGTTGGAGTAAGTAGACTTCATTCAAGTGCACTTTAAATGTGTGATGTTAAATTGCTCTTTTATCTCTTACAGGTAAGCTGCTGATAGATGTGTAGTGTCATGCGTTTGACTGCATTAATATTTGAACACTGTGCTCGGCCCCTTCCTGTTTATTTTTCCACCTTAAATATAAAAGCAGCCAAGGAAAAGCACCAGCAGATCTGCTCATGTTCACTCTAAAGCAGGGGTCGGGAACCTTTTTTCAACAGAGCCATTTCTGATTTTTATTTTTTAGCAAATGCATTATTTAAAGAGCCATTTGGATGTATGTATATCTCAAAATGCCTCTTTAAAGATGCATTTACTACTGTATCACTGCTATAAATATACAGGTTTAAACTAAATTTAATTTATGTCGGTGCACAGCTCAAAAATAAACAAATATGAAGCATCACATGTTGAGCAAGTCCATGAATGAAGAAAGACCGTCCTTTTATTGTTAACAGTTCTTATTAATTTTGCTGTAAAAAATTACAATAAAGAGGAAATTGTAATTGTATTTTCAATAGGAAAGTGACGGTTATAATATTTTATACAGTAAAATATTATTGAAGGGGGACAGCTGGAGAGCCATAGGTTCCCTACCACTGCTCTAAAGGCTGTGTCAAATCACCGATTTGAAACTTTATTGTGATGAAGTCGGATTTCTGTCTTAAAATCCACCCCAGAAAGAATCAACCTTTATCCTTTTTCTCATTACTTTATATGAGTATTTGAATCAGTATTAAGTTTTTGAAATGATTTTGACTGATGAAAGTTGATAACAATTGTCCTCTTGTGGGGCGATTTGTTTTGCAGCGTAATAGATTTACAGTATGTATCACACCACACACACGTAAGATAAACATCACACTACATTAATCGTACTAAAAACAACAGCTTCCCATTCAAATTCAGCAAATCTAGCTGTGTGTAGTGTACTTATTTGTTTTGAAATTGTGACCTGTAATTGTTTTCCACATATAAAGCAAGCATGAAAAGAAAGGAAACGACTCGCCTTTTTCCTGAAATGAAGTTCATGTAAATAGAGGAAAGGTGTGACGCTTTATTTTCGGCATGTTACACATTAAAATGTTTTTTTCACTGTTTTTTTTTATTTATTTATTTTTTCTCCTTTGGTCACAATGTCTGGATTTTCACACTTGATTATGTACACTTACCGGCCACTTTATTAGGTACACCTTACTAGTACCGTGTTGGACCCCTCTTGCCTTCAGAACTGGCTTAATCCTTCATGGCATAGATTCAGCAAGGTGCTGGAGATATTCCTCTGAGATTTTGGTCCATATTAACATGATAGCATCACGCAGTTGCTGCAGATTTGTTGGCTGCACATCCAAGATGCGTTCCTGTTCCACCACATCCCAAAGGTGCTCTATTGGATCTGGTGGCTGTGGAGGCCATTTGAGTACATAAAGGGATGAACGTGGTAAGCAACAATACTCAGGTAGGCTGTGGCGCTAACACGATGCTCAATTAGTACTAATTAGCCCAAAGTGTGCCAAGAAAAAATCCCCCACACCATTACACCACCACCAGCAGCCTGAACCGTTGCTATAAGGCAGGATGGATCCATGCTTTAATGTTAATGACAAAGTCTGACCATCCGAATCTCGCAGCAGAAATCGAGACTCATCAGATCAGGCAACATTTTTCCAATCTTCTATTTTCAAGTTTTGGTGAGCGTGTGTGAATTGTAGCCTCAGTTTCCTGTTCTTAGCTGACAGGAGTGTCACCCGGTGTGGTCTTCGGCTGCTGTAGCGTGTCCACCTCAAGATTTGACGTGTTGTGTGTTCAGAGATGCTCTTCTGCAGACCTTGATTGTAACAAGTGGTAAATTAAGTTACTGTTGCATTTCTATCAGCTCAAACCAGTCTGGCCATTCTCCTCTGACCTCTGGCATCAACAAGGCATTTGTGCCCACAGAACCGCTGCTCACTGGATACTTTCACTTTTTCGGACCATTCTCTGTAAACCCTAGACATGGTTGTGTTCGTGAAAATCCCAGTAGATCATTCGTTTCTGAAATACTCAGACCAGCCCATCTGGTACCAACAACCATGCTACGTTCAAAGTCACTTAAATCACCTTACTCCCTCATTCTGATGCTCGGTTTGAACTGCAGCAGATCGTCTTGACCATGTCTACATGCCTAAATGCATTGAGTTGCTGCCCTGTGATTGGCTGATTAGAAATTTGCGTTAATGAACAGTTGCACAGTTGTACCTAATAAAGTGGCCGGTGAGTATATGTTGTTCCATTTATAAATGCTACTAGAATGTTCTTTGTACTTTCATCTGGTTTCCTCTTTTAAAAAAATAATCAGGGATGCACCATTATGGATTTTCTGGACAACAGCTTTGAACAATAACTATCTAAATTTACAAAAATATATAATTTTGTAGACGTTTTTATCCAAACAAACTTACACATGAGAACAATCATAGTAATCAAAGAACAAAAATATGCAAATCATTTGACAATTGCAATGTGAACATGGCATGTTTAAACCACTAGTTGAGCAGCTATGGGAACAAATATCCCATTTTATCCCCTCTATATACCCATTTTCTTTGGATGTTTTATTATATTACATTTAGTTTATTGAGTTATATCATCTATAATCCAGTGTTAATGATTCTTTCCTTGAATACTGTAGTGAACTAGATATTTAATGCCATCTAGTGCTCAGTAATATTTCCTCATTATATTCTCCATATTACTCCTGATCTCAGAAATCAATACTGTGGTGAAAGCATGTTAAAAGTTTACCATGTGTTTCCTTACATACATTAACCTAAACCACAAATCTGTTAGAACTAAAAAAAAACACACACACACACTAAAGACTAAAATGACTACAAAATGCGTTAAAGGCGTAGCTCACCCCCCCCCCCCCCCCCCCCCCCAAAAAAAAAATCACAATTCTGTCATTTACTCCTTTCCTCATTTCAAACATTGTTGAAAATGTTTATTAAAACATGACAGAAAATGTTTTGAAAAGTGTTGTAAACCCGTAACTATTGACTGCCATAGTAGGAAAAACAAATGGTAGTCAATGGTTACCTGTTTTAAGCTTTCTTCTAAATATATTTTACGTTTAACAGAAGAAGAAAAGAATCTGACAAAAAGTTTAGAGTAACTAGTGAGTAAATTTTCATTGTTTGATTAACTATCTCTTTAAGTAAGAAATATGTTGTCAATATAACTTTACCTTATAAAATTTATGACAGAATTAAGTAGGTATTAGTCAATTTAACGATTGGGATATTACGCAACGCGCTTTTCAGCATGTGCGTGGGAGTTGTAGTTCAGATTTTCACTAAGTCCTTCGTTTCAAGACGGTCACAGGACTACATATCCCAAAATGCCTCGCTCGAGCGTCCCGTACGCCCACGGTTAATAAACGCAACGACAGTAATCCCCCGCTGCCATAGTGACAGAGCGAGAGAAGCGAGCGGAGAAATCATAATATAATTTACCATTTACCTATTCATTTATCCACAGAAACAATGGACAACTCCGGTAAAGAAAAGGAAGCTATTCAGCTTATGGCCGAAGCTGACAAGAAAGTAAAGTCTTCCGGCTCTTTTTTAGGAGGAATGTTTGGGTAAGATTAAATGGATGCTTCCGTTCTTGTTTATCCGATCTGTATCCGCTAGCCTGTAACAATATTGTTAATATAATCATGCTGTCGAGCTTTGGCTTTAGGTTTACCAGTTAAAACTGATTATATAACAGCATAAAAGCTACAAATATATTGTAATTATATTGTACAGGAGACCAAAGCTGTGACAGGCCGCTTTGCGCATCAATCGATAGAAAACAGGCTTGTTTATTAAAATAAATAGCAGATTATTTTTTAGATTCATGTCTTGCATGATTGTAGTGATGTAAATTGACCAGTTGTTTCATGTGGTTTGATGATTTGGCTCGTGAATGAAGTGTTTTGTGTTTTGCGCATTAGTGGCGCAGTGCCTGCGGTATTTACATTCATTTCCTGCTTTTTTATGTCAGAATAAAACTAGTTACAAAATAGGAAACTAATATATAATCATGCTCGAACACAGTATCATGCTACTGCCACCATGTTCAGTAAACAATTTGACATTGCATCCGAGTGGTCAAATTTATATACTCAGACAAATGAATATTACATTTTGATAATCATATTAATACACAATAAAACCAGCACCAATTAAAAAATGTATATCTAACTGATTTGCCACTGTCATTCAAACCAGATTAACCAGGTTTTAATCTCATTCATTCATTTTCCTTCAGCTTAGTCCCTTTATTCATCAAGGGTCGCCACAGCGGAATGACCCGGCAATTTATCCAGCATATGTTTTACCTTCCAGCTGCAACCTAGTACTGGGAAACACCCATGCACACTCATTTACACACATACACTGCGGCCAATTTAGTTTATTCAGTTCACCTATAGTGCATGTCTTTGGACTGTGGGGGAAACCGGAGCACCCGAAGGAAACCCACGCCAACACAGGGAGAACATGCAAACTCCACACAGAAATGCCAACTGGCCCAGCTGGGACTCCAACCAGTGACCTTCCTGCCGTGAGGCAACAGTGCTAACCACTGAGCCACTGTGTCTCTCGTTTTTAAATCTCCAATAATAAAATGCAGTATAATCACTTATTATTTGATGTAGTTTAATAGGTTCACAAGCATTATTTGAAATATTACAGTGTGCACCTTGAATTTATCTGTAGTTTATGTAGTAAATGTCGTGTTTTAGTACACTTAGGCTCACACTTTTAAGAGTCCAGTGTCTACAGCGAAATAGCAGTGAGATTCCATACAGATGCTTTAAACATTTAAGGACATGTTTGGTTATTTTTAGTAAATAAGCTCTGACCTAGTATGTTGTGAAATGGATTTAATTCAAATGGGTTTGATTAATATGATATGAACTGACCCAATTGAAAATTCCCACCAGAACAAAAGTTTTCTAGGCCTTTCTGTTTATTACAAGCCATGCATTTCACCTAATACCTAAATAATAACATGTATACTTATAAAGCTTGTGGTTTTTAGCATTAAAGTAATAATATTGAGAAAATTCAAAGCTGAATATTTTGACTTCTTTCAGAGGAAATCACAAAGTGGAAGAGGCTTGTGAGATGTACGCCAGAGCGGCCAACATGTTCAAAATGGCCAAAAACTGGAGTGGTATGTGCCTTTTTTTAACACCTTAACAAGGATTGTTGTATTATATAATGTTTAAAGGGGCAGTTCACCAACAATGCAAATTTGTTGTTAATTTACACCCACTCAAACTATTGAGATGTAAGTGATGTTTTTTTTTTTTCAGTAAGACATTGAAGAAGATTTCTAGCTGAAAAAGTTATTCGTAACTCATACATATTTTTTTTAACAAGCAGCAGCAAAAAATAAAGCACAATTTCAAACATTTTGATTTCTACATCATCTGAAATCTGAATAAATAATCTTTCCATTGATGGTAAACATTTTTGGCTGAGATCCAGCTCTTTGGAAATCTGCAATTTGAGGGCTCCAAAAATCTAAATATTATAAAAATCGTCTTTAAAGTCGTCCATATTAGGTTCTGCCTTTCAATAATTAATAATTACGTTTTTAGATATTTACGGTAGGACATTTACAAAATGTCTTTATGGAACATTATATTTACTTAATAGTCAAATGATTTTCGGCATATTAAAAAAAACTAAAATTTTGACGATGTATGTTGATATTTCCTACAAATATACCCATGCAACTTAAAGGGGTAGTTCCCTCAAAAAATGAAAATTTCCTCCCTCGAATGATTCCAAACCTGTTCCACTTTCCTTCTTCTGTTAAACTTAAAAGAAGATATTTAAAAAGCTGGATACCTGTAACCATTGACTTGCATAGTATTTGTATTTCTTACTATGAAAGTCAAGGTTTACAGGTTTTCAGCTTTCTTCAAAATATCTTCCTGAGCATTTATCAGAAAAAAGAAAGGCAAAGAGTTTTGGAACCACTTGAGGGAGCGTGAATAATGAGTGCATTTTCACTTTTGACTGAACTATCCTTTTAAGACTAGTTTCGTGCTCTAGGGTCGCATTCTTGTGTGAACTGTCCCTTTAAAATAGGCCATTACCCAACATACATTCAGTAGACTAAATGATCACCAATCCTCAGTCATACATTTTAATACAAATGCTGAATCATAAATATAATTAAAGTCATTAATGAATATTATTTTTTAGCTTTATTTGACAGGATGTATTATGATGTGTGTTTAAAACCGAGGATGTTTGTGTGTTGTTTTCTAGCTGCAGGCAATGCTTTCTGTCAGGCGGCCAGACTTCATATGCAGCTTCAGAATAAACACGATTCTGCCACCAGCTACGTCGATGCTGGAAACGCTTTCAAGAAAGCTGATCCACAAGGTGAAGACAAACACTATTACTCTGTGTCATAAACATCACAAAGCTGATTTATTCTGAAAGAGGAGATACTGATGATGATACCTGACTGCTTTGCATAAGCATACATTTTTTTAGCAATTGTATTTTTATATTATATTTCAAATTATATATGCATTTTATATATGTTTATATATATATATATATATATATATATATATATATATATATATATATTTTTTTTTTTTTTTTTTTTTAATTATATATAAATTTAAATTTCAACATTTATTTAAAGTTATTTCTTATTTTATTTTCAATTTTTATTTGATATCATCTTTATTTTAGCCAATATTTTGTTATTATCAGTATTATTTTAGTATGATTATAATTTTTTTTAGCAAATCTATTTTATATTTCATATCAAATATTTCTTTTATATGTATATTTATATAGAATTTTAAATAAATTAAGTAAATTAATTAAATAAATTGTACAATTTACATTTATATTTAAAATATTTCTTTTTTATTTTATTTTATATTTTTGTTCGATAATACCTACATTTTAGCCAATATTTTATGTTATTATTGGTATTATTTTAGTATGATCATAAATAAGAGTTTTTAGCAAATCTATTTTCATATTATATTGCATATTATATATTTATTTTAGATGTATATTTATATTCAAATTTTCATTTTTAAATAAATGTTAATTAAATGTTGAAATAATTTCAATTAAATGTTTAATTATTATTTATTTTATTTGATATCTTTATTTTAGCCAATATTTTATGTTATTATTAGTATTATTTTATATCACATTTTTATGATATGTTTTTTCATAGTTTCATTTCATTAAGAACAATAACTGGAACTGCTCACAACTTAACAAGCATTGTTGTATTATATAACGTTTGGAGGGACAGTTCAGCACAAATTTATTTTTGCTGTTAATTTTCTTTTCTTTTTCTTTTATGCCGTTTTCTTTTCTTTTATGTTTTTAGTTTGATGTACTTTGCTGTTAATTCATTTTTTTATGTGACAATTTGTATAATAAATATTTTTCAGAGTTTCATTTTTCATTAACAAGAGCAATAACTGAAACTGATGTCATTTTGACTCTATTTGGCATAAGAATAAATGCTGCTTTGCAAAAAAAAAATTGCTGCATTGCATCTAATATTAGTGGCATTTTCAGACAGCAAAGGTGTGAAAATTATGCCATTGCCCACTTACAATTATGTTATGCAAAAACAGTTATGCAAACAGTTTATGGGTGAAAAATGGGTTTTAATTTGTATTGATTATTGTGATTATTTAATCATCTCTTTTTATGAACTGATCCCAAACCTTTGGGTTATTAGAAGTCTATTATTATTATTATTATTATTATTATTATTATTATTATTATTATTATTATTATTATTGACTGCTTAGAATCCAATCAGTTGTTTAATTTCAATTTTATTTATCTGACTGTCTAACTCTTCCTCCTCCTTCTCTTTAATGCTTGCGATTAGAGGCTATCAAGTGCTTAAACGCAGCAATTGATATTTACACAGACATGGTAAGATTTTTTTTGTAGCTGTCAAAATCATATATTGTTGATCTGTGAACATTTTAATCAGCAATACACCCGTTACGCTCCCCCAGAGCAGTTGAACTGAACTGTAATAGGACAGTAAATCATCCAGTCTCCATTTCAATATCTGGTAGAAATTTCAGAAACGTCTCTAGATGAAGTGTCTAATGTGGAAGCAACAAATCTTGGAGATGTTAAAGTGGACCTATTATTCAGAACTCACTTTTATAAAGGGCTTAAACACAGCTGTGTGGCAGCAGTGTGTGAATATAACCAACTTCTAATAGTAAAATTGTATTCATTTTATTTATTATAATCACACTTGATTAAAAACCGTCTGTAGAAACACTTTCATTGGCATTCTCCCTTTGTACGTGTCATCAGAAGGAGTAAACCCCTCCCACTAGTGACCATCTCTGCCTCATTAGCATAGAACGTTAGTCTTGTTTTTGAATCTGCTGCTATACTGACACATAGGCATTTACAGCTCCACCCTCTTTTGAAAAGAGCTCAATCTTATTTGAATTTAAAGCGACAGTCACCAAAATGACACAATTAGGATCAAAGCGCTAAAAGAGGCAGAGTTATAAAACATTATTTGGGGCTTATTTTGAGATGAAACTTCACATACACACTCTAGGGACATCAGAGACTTACTTTACATCTTGTAAAAGGGTCCACTTTAACATAGAGCTGAAAGCTTGATAGATGCTGAATAAAATATTCCATTGATGTTCAGTTTTGTCTCCTCTATTCTGTCTTCAGGGAAGATTCACCATCGCAGCAAAGCATCACATCACAATCGCTGAGGTTTACGAGTCAGAGCTGGTGGACATCGAGAAGGTACTGACATTTTTTAATGGCCCATTTCTACTGAATGGTATGGTTCTGTACATTACAGTACACATTTAGTTCCACTGTCAACACTACCAAAATATTGAACCGTGCCATACCACTTTTTGGTATCCTTTTCTAAGAGTATCTAGCACATCAGTACGGTACCAAAGGAGTGGAGCCAGAATGAATGCTATTGGTTTACAGAAAATCGTCACTTGTGCGTGCAATAACATAATGGAACGATTACACAGGAAGTGTTATTTTTAAACACCGCTAAAACATGCCACCTTAACTCTATTCTTAATAAGTATATTTATTTATTTATTATAATAATATTTATTATAAAAATGTAATATATTTGTTTAATTTATAATAATGAGAGAGAGTGTGAGTGAATGAGTGAAGCAGCAGGAAAACAAAGTAACAGGGTGTCCACGGGGTCTTAAAGTATTAAAAGTTGATAAATCAAGGCGATTGAGGGTGCTTTCACACCTGCATTATTTAGGTCGGTTGAATCACACTAGAGTTTGTTTTCCCTCATGGTGCACTTAGTTTGGGCAGGTGTGAATGTGGCAATCGCATTCGAGTGCGCAACAAAAGCGGACCAAAAAAGCAGACCGAGACCTTCTGGAAGAGGTGGTCTCGGTACGCTTTCAAACAAACCCTGGAGCGGTTCGTTTGTGGTGAGAACATGATCCGAAATAAAACAGAACCAACCGCAAAGAGTACTGCGCATTATGGACTAATCCAGCTGCCGTAGTCTAATGCGCTGTCCCATCTTATGGGGTTTGGAGGAAAAATACTTGTTGACAGTGCTGTACCCAGAGTTTTAAACAGAGAGGGAAAAACATTACCTGATGAATCGTTGGTAGTATTTCTGGAAGATGACCATGTCGCAGTTTAGCTAAATTAATTCACGCCTCTAAAACATTGTTTTCCAGCTGCAGCTGCGCTTTATTCTCGAAATGTATAGTTTGTCTAAAGTGATGTATGTGAACTAGTATACTATGACCAGGGATACAGTCAGCCAGTGCAGCCGGTTTGTTTACTTGCGGCAGTTCCATTGGCATTTTCCCGCATGTTAATTCCGACCAATCGAAAAGCAGTTTAGGAAATACGTTCTATAACATCTGGTCAATGAGTGATGTGGATTTTGGAGATATATATATGTGTGTGTGTGTGTGTGTGTGTGTGTGTGTGTGTGCGCGCGTGTGTGCGCGTGCGTGTGCGCGTGCGCGTGTGTGTGTGTGTGTGCGTGTGTGTGCGTGTGTGTATATATACATGTATATGTATAATTTTTTACATTTTTTTAAATAATTTTTTTACTACTGCTATTTACTGTTTACTATGTTTTTTTATTATATATGTATGTCCTTTTTTTAATGTAAACTTTATAAGTGTTTTGGCAGTACATTTGTAACATTTGTCATCCCAATAAAGCGATAATTGAATTAAATTAAATTGAGAGAGATAGAGATAAAATAGATCTTTCAGTAATTTTGTCAGTACTACCAGGGCTTAAAGTATTCCGGCACCATGCCGGATCTCCGGCGTTCGGCCGTGAGAGAAAAAAATATTTATATTTTAGAGCCTGCGCATGCGGTTTAATTAGGGATGCTCAAAATAATTGATTAACTGTTAACCGAAAGGGTGCGTTTGTAACCGATTAATGATATCAGTTAAACGATTAAAAAACATTATTTTATATGTTTTTAAAGTTTGGCTGCAAGAAGTATATTTCTGGTCACAGTTTGAAACAGATGAGGTGACGTAAACCAGCGCTGAGGCTGATTGCCTGCTCCATGTAGCGGTGTCATAAATTTAAACAGGCTATTGATGATTTAGTGAACAATCAACAAACCAGCCTTTATTCCCATTTGGAAAGTTGACAGTTATTAATAGTTCTTCTACAATATCAGTTTTTAAAATAGCCTACATAATCTACAAATCAAACAAATCAAAAGATTTTCTTGATTTTTTGTATAATGATAACTAAAGTGAGGCTTTCATTTTACAGCTTATAAAACGTGTTTGCAAATTAATGCAATATCCTATGTAAACAACAAAATTGTTTTACCAAAAGTCAGCATATGAGCCTTGAGGTTCATTGTCATTTTCTTTCACACGCAGCGCGCGCACATGAACCGCGAGTGAGATGGAGTAAATAAGTCATAATCATAAGACATAATCTTTAAACTAATGACTTGTATTAAAAACATTGACAGAGGTTTTGTGAAATAAAAATAACAGCGGAGCATTAATGAAATATTTCCTGTGGAGCGATCGATTTGAGGTAGCCTGATATTTTTATTTGACTGAGGAAGAAAAAAACAGCAGACCCTCAGCCTCCTCTACTGTACCAGCTCTATCTTCTGGTCCAAATGTCTTAGAGTTTGCAGGAACCTTGCTTACAACCCAGAAAAAAATTAAAAAGAAGTGATAATGGCCTTGATTTCATTTCTAATCTTCAGTTTAGCAGTTCAGTTCTTTAGCACGTTGAGCACTTGTTATTCAAGCACGTTGAGCACTTGTTATTGTTTAAAAGAAAACACTTTATTTGACATAGTACTTTTAAATAATGGTGTAAAGCACAATCATTGAAGAGAGTGCAGTCCTCCCTCCCGCCCTCAGGATTTTTATTTACTTTAACCCCTAAGTACTACAAATATTGTAATTGTTGTTAGTAATAAATGATTATTATTAATAATAATACATTATAACTACTTTAATAATAATAATAATAATATATAATGTATATCTTTTTATCTTTTTTTTGTCACTCAATGATAAACAGAACAGTAAACTCCATTAAAGTCTTAATTTTTGTTTGGTTAATTAGTTAGTTGGTTGTAATCTTTTACATTGCTGTCGCTCAGTGCTAAACCGAACCGTAATCTGTCTCCATTTAAGCTGAATCTGTTTCTCCCTGTCCATAGGCAATTGCACATTATGAACAAGCTGCTGACTATTATAAAGGAGAGGAATCAAACAGGTAAGCCTGCATTACAGAAGACAGATAATCAAGCTTTTTTCCACTCCATGTATAACCACTTTGTCTCTAAGGTAAATTGTGGCATTTAGAATGTGAGTTTGAGCCTTGATGTGGTGTGTTTGCTTCATTCACAGCTCTGCAAACAAGTGTCTGCTGAAGGTGGCTTCATACAGCGCTCAGTTAGAGCAGTACCAGAAAGCAATAGAGATTTATGAGCAGGTAAAACATCTGTGGCAGATTCTTCCAGAGTTACTCGCTCTCCTGCAGTTGCTCAGGCTATATTTACACTACTCAACATTGCATTGTTATTTTCACATCACAGTCTACAGTGATACAAAATATAAATGCACGTGTAGAAAACGTTGCACTACATTTACACTAAATGAAGTTACTGGAACATAAAATATTTAGTTAAATTTTGGTTTGTACATACAGTTATTCAAATATTAAATTGACACTTGCCATGATGACAGTAAAAAAAGGTTTGACTAGATATTTTGTATGTATGCATGTATGCGTGTATGTATGTATGTATGTATGTATGTATGTATGTATGTATGTATGTATGTATGTATGTATGTATGTATGTATGTATATATGTAAGTGTCTTGAAAAATATCTAGTCAAATATTATTTACTGTCATCATGGCAAAGATAAAATAAATCCGTTATTAGAAATGAGTTATTAAAACTATTATGTTTAGAAATGTGTTAAAAAAATCTTCTCTTCGTTAAACAGAAATTGGGTAATAAACGGGTCTAATAATTCAGGGGGGCTAATAATTCTGACTTCAACTGTGTATATATATATATATATCTTGTTGTGTCTAATACAGTGAAACATTTTAAGTATTTGCAGTGATCTTAAATTTAACATTCCTTTATTAAATGCAATTTAATAGTTGTTTATAAAGAATATGTTATCACTTGTGTAAAAATTTGCATATAGGCTAGAATTTGGTACTTTAATATTATAACTTCTTTTTCGGTCACATGGAGATCTTTTCTGAAATGTACTGTAGATGCCAATTTGGATGATATCTAATATTGTTTATAACATATTTGTGTTAAAGGGGACTTATGCAAAAAATCCCTTTTAAAATGGATTTAAACACTGTTAAGTGGCAACAGTGTGAATTTAATAATATTAGTATTAGTAATATTAGCGACTAAGAGGCATTATGAATATGGAGCATTAAAACTATCTTCTGAGCCATAGAATTTAAAACAACAGTGACTAAAATGGCACATATTAGATCAAAGCCTAAAAGAGCGAGTTTCAAAGAGTAATAAAAGATTATTTGTGGTGTATTTTGGGCTAAACCGTCACATACACACTCTAGGGACAGTAGAGACTTATTTTACATCTTGCAAAAAGAAGCATAATAGGTCCCCTTTAAAACAAAAACTCATTAGTGTAAACATGGCCTACATCACTCAGCGCTGCCTGTCTGTGTGTGTGAACAGGTTGGAAGCAACACCATGGACAATCCCCTTCTGAAATACAGCGCCAAAGAGTATTTCTTCAAAGCCTCTTTGTGTCACTTCATCGTGGACGAGTTAAACGCAAAGGTCAGTTCTCAATCTACACATCAGGATGCAGAGATTAACATGGAGAACAAATATAGATGATTCGTGGGATTTCTCTGTTGCAGCTCGCTATTGGAAAGTACGAGGAGATGTTTCCAGCCTTCTCAGACTCAAGAGAATGCAAACTGCTGAAGGTTTGTGATAGTAGAGTGTGCTGTATAAAAGATTCAACCGAAAATAGAACACTCTTTATGCATTTTGGCTGAGTGTTTTGAACAGAAATTTAACAAAAAGTGTTTTGAACAGAACATGAACAATCATGTAACCTATAAAAACACACATTTTAGTAAATACATACTAGTAATACCCTGGTAATCACTAGATTTGGTCATGAAATGCATTCATTCATTTTCTTTTCGGCTTAGTCCTTTATCATGAAATTTGACTAATGGTTCATTTCTAAGGAACAATTGTTATTATGCCATTAATTGCCTGTTTTGGGGCCCAAACATAAATTAAAGATATGACCAAAAATGAACATATACTATAATAATAATAGTTAATATATTTGAAGCTACGCTCACCACTTTATTAGGTACACCTGTCCAACTGCTCGTTAACCTAAATTTCTAATCAGCCCATCACATGGCAGCAACTTAATGCATTTAGGCATGTAGACATGGTCAAAATGATCTGCTGCAGTTCAAACTGAGCATCAGAATGGGGAAGAAAGATGATTTAAGTGACTTTGAACGCGGCATGGTTGTTGGTGCCAGACGGGCTGGTCTGAGTATTTCAGAAACTGCTGATCTACTGGGATTTTCACGCACAACCATCTCTAGGGTTTACAGAGAATGGTCTGAAAAAGAGAAAATATCCAGTGAGCGGCAGTTCTGTGGGCGCAAATGCCTTGTTGATGCCAGAGATCAGAGAAGAATGGCCAGACTGGTTTGAGCTGATAGAAAGGCAACAGTAACTCAAATAACCACTCGTTACAACCGAGATCTGCAGAAGAGCATGTCTGAATGCACAACACAGCCAACCTTGAGGCAGATGGGCTACAGCAGCAGAAGAACACACCATGTGCCACTCCTGTCAGCTAAGAACAGGAAACTGAGGCTACAATTCGCACAGACTCACCAAAATTGGACAATAGAAGATTGGAAAAACATTGCCTGGTCTGATGAGTCTCGATTTCTGCTGTGACATTCTGATGGTAGGGTCAAAATTTGGTGTCACATGAAAGCATGGATCCATCCTGCCTTGTATCAACGGTTCAGGCTGGTGGTGTAATATGTGGGGGATACTTACTTGGCACACTTTGGGCCCATTAGTACCAATTGAGCACTGTGCCTACCTGAGTATTGTTGCTGACCATGTCCATCCCTTTATGACCACAGTGTACCCATCTTCTGATGGCTATTTCCAGCAGGATAACATGCCATGTCATAAAGTGCGAATTATCTCAGACTTGATTCTTGAACATGAAAATGAGTTCACAGTACTGAAATGGCCTCTGCAGTCACCAGGACTCAATCCAATAGAGCACTTTTGGGATATGGTGGAACGTGAGATTCGCATCATGGATGTGCAGCCAACAAATCTGCAGCAACTGTGTGACGCTATGAGTGTATATGTGCTTTTTTGTAATTGTAATTATTGAAAATGAATATGTAACCTGCCATTTTTGCATTTTTTATAAATTTATGTTGAATATATCTGCATGTATGACAAATAATTTTTATGTCTGTGAAATCCAAAGATTCCTGGTGATGGGTTGCAGCTGGAAGGGCATCCGCTGCGTAAAACATATGCTGGATAAGTTGGTGGTTCATTCCATTGTGGCCACCCCTGATGAATTAAGGGACTAAGCTGAAAAGAAAATTAATTAATGAATGAAATCCAAAGATGAACTTTTATTTTCAAATGTTTCATTTCTCTATGGTGGCTTTGTCATGCTTTTTAGTTATAAAAGAATTGTCACAGATTAATGAGATCAATTGATTCTTTTGTAAGTTGTCATACAAATAAAATGAAACAAAGCAGGACCTAAATACACTGAAAAAAATGTTTTGTCTTGTTTTAGTCCAAATATCTAAAAATTAAGTCAAGAAGCATTTTCTAGATTAGTAAAAAAAGTGTTTTCAGAAATAAGTCATGAAAAATAAGTGAGGTTGTTTTATCTTAAAACCAGTAAAATAATTAGCCAGTGGGGTTAATCATGATCTAGTTTTCGGTTTGAAATAATACTCTTTTGACAAATGATTTGACTTGTTTTAAGGAAAACTCACTTAATTTTAAGAAACATATTTCTGAAAACAAATCAATATTTTTTTACTAGTCTAGAAAATGCTTCTTGATTTAAGACTTTAGATATTTGGGCTCGAAACAAGACAAAAGCTCTAGTTTTTTTTGCAGTGAAGGTGTATGTCTCCCCTTGTGGCTAAAAAAGAAATTGCGGCAATCGTTTGATTTAAATAATCACAATTAAACAGTTATTCAATAATCACAATAGACCATAACTACTGCTTGACTTTCATTAATGTTAAATGGTCTGTATTTATAAGAGATTTGTCCTTACAGAAACTTCTAGAGGCCCACGAGGAACAAAATGCAGAGGCTTTCACAGAAGCGGTAAGATGTCACCCTCTTTCCCTTGTATGCTTAAGCTCAGCGTGAAATGGAAGTTATGTTATAATTAGCCCCCCTGAATTATTAGCCCTCCTGTATATTTTTTTGGTCTCCAATTTCTGTTTAACGGAAAGATTTTTTTCATCACATTTGTAAATATAATAGTTTTAATAACTAATTTCTTTTATCTTTGCCATGATGACAGCATGTATACATTGTATCATTGTACAATGATTTGCCTAATTACCCTAACTTGCCTAATTAAGCATTTAATTGTCACTTTAAGCTGAATACTAGTATGTTGAAAAATATCTAGTCAAATATTATGTGCTGTCATCATGGCAAAGGTAAAATAAGTCAGTTATTAGAAATGAGTTATTAAAACTGTTATGTTTAGAAATGTGTTGGAAAAAAAATCTCTGTTAAACCGAAATTGGGGAAAAAAATAAAGAGGGGTGCTAATAATTCTGTATACTCTATATATTTGATCATTCAGGTGAAGGAGTTTGACTCTATCTCCCGCTTGGATCAGTGGCTCACCACCATGCTTCTTCGGATCAAGAAGACCATTCAGGGCGACGAGGGCGACCTAAAATGAACTGGACGGTGGGGAAACCCACTGCATGGCGCCCTCCTTCCCCACTTCCATTTCACATCTCTTCTGTGCAATGGCCAAGTCCAGGTTTCCCAAAAACAGTATGTCAAAACGCATTGCTGCAACATTTCTAGAGAATATACTTCTAAGCCTGTACTGTTACATTGATATCCAGTTATATAATATAGCACATATCAAACATTTAGCACTCCAGTTCAAAAAGATCTGCTCCGGTTTCCCGGGGTATTTCTGGAAACGCGGGTTCAAGGGAAAGTCAATGGGGATTTGAGATGTTCCTCGTGTTTCTTTCGCAACAGCCGCCGAATTGGGATGTGCTAGAGCTGCATGAATTGTACAGATGTAATTATAAGTCAGTGCAGCAGGATTTTCTTTTTGTGTTACTATTATTATTGTTATTATTATTATTATTATTAAAATTTAGACAGTCATTAATTTTATTTGAACAGTTTTTGTCGTCTGATTGTCTAAACGGCATGCAGGCCTCAAAATGCAGATGTCATCCATGTTTAATTTAATCAGTGTAGAAGTTCTTATTTAAGCTCACCACTGGTAGTTTTGAAAGTAGGATTGAAATCCATCCTAACATGCCCTAAATGTGTCAAACATCATAGAAATAATGCAGTTTTTCTTCAATGACATTTTGATTTTGGGCTGTAATTTATTTCATTTAATAACACATCATTATATTGTGAATTATTAATTTTATGACTTGTCAAGAAAATATTATTAGTCTAATAATAGTATCATTTAAAATACAAAGGTATTATTAGTCTAATCATATTATATTAGTCTGAAAATTTATTTATTTTTATTTTCAAATTGTCTTAAAGGGACAGGTCACCCCAAAATGAAGAAAGTTGTTCATTTACCCTCAGGTTACAGATGTTAGTGACTTTTTATTCTTCAGTAGAACAACACCAACAGAAGGATTCTGGCTGAAACTGGTCCTTGGTGATGCATAAATTACACCACTCACGTGTAAATAGACATGTGTACATTTTGAGTTTACTCGCTTCACTCTAACACCAAATTCGCTTCATTCGTGCGTAAAATTCACTTCACAACAGATGAGGATTCGCGTCATGGGCAGGGTTTCTATCTACCCGGTGACTCTAGCTTCATTGCCAGATGACTAACATGGATTTTATTGAGAGATTAGTTGTGCTATATGTGCTTTAGGAAGGCTGAAAAACGGCGTAGATTCATTCGGCGCCGTGTCTAAGTCCACTAGGTTGTGATTTCAGAGTTGCACCCAGCTCTGTGAGTTCATTAACTCCTCCAGAAACTAAACCTGGATGATGAAAGCTTTCAGCTGTGCTTCCGACTGAGCCGAGCTCAGTTTGATGAGCTAGTCTCCGGTGTCACCAGGACGATTTCTCTTCGGGACACCAACAACAGGCACTACGTCATAATTACGCCCATATTAGAGCAAAGTAATGAGAAGAGTAACGCATTACTTTAAAAAAAAAAAAAGTAGTTCTATTTTAGTTACTTTTTTGAAAATGTTACTTTTTAGTTTAATTAATTTGCTTTTAAAAAATAAATTACTGAATTTAAATGAAAGTAGTCACAACGAATGCCGCAGTCAATGAGAGAATGTGTTCATTAGTTTGAACGCATAGAAGAAAAGGAAAAGGGGATTGCCTCAACGGACAATGATTTGAAGACAAATGGTACAAAAGAAGCAAACACATTGCTTTAAACTTTCAATAATGTGTATACGGCATATACAGCTCTGGGCTCAGGAAGTTCTCAGATAACATCCTAAATAATTTTTTGATGTGTTTTATTAAGGTAAATGAAGGTGTAGTTTATACGGTGCAGTGTATATGCTTTAGGAAGACTGATAAACAGCATAGATTCATTCGGCGCCGTGTCTGAGTCCACTAGATCCTTTCAGAGGTGCACCCAGCTCTGTGAGTTCATCAACTCCTCCAGAAACTGTACCTGGATGATGAAAGTTTTCAGCTGTGCTTCCGACTGACCCAAGCCCAGCTTGATGAGCTATTGTCCGGTATTTCCCCTTGGGACACCAACAGCAGGTTCTATGTCATAATCCCGCCCATACTAGAGCAAGCTCCTGATTGGTTAAAGCAACGCAAATCTCCGCTAAAGTTCAGATTTTCGAACTCAAGCAAATCGCATGGTAAGCGTGTCAAACACTCAATTGCACCGCTTCATTCGCACGAATCGCGTCATTTGCGCCACCTTGTTTGCGCGAATCACGCTGCAGGATGTCTATTGGCGTCTTTGCATTGACTTAACATGAAAATCACTCGCACAATGAGAGTCTTTGTAAGACCAACAGGTGGTGATTTAGTATTTATTTTTATTTATAGATTTTTAAATCTCAAAAGTGATGATAGCCATTGACTTTTATTTTATGAATCACCAAACACCATCTTTAATGCCTTAACATCTTCTTTAATGCTCCACTGAATAGTTACCAGCATCTTGTATTGCCTGAGGGTGAGTAAGGGGCCGTTCGCACATCGTGTTTTTGTGCAAGCCAGTATATTATTTTATCAAATATTATTTTATCCAATGGAGACGTGCAGCTTGCATGTGCAAATTTGGAGCAACATGCTTTTCCACGTGCAATTAGTTGAAGACATCTCAAATTTTCAGAATGTCAAATGTGAGTCATGTGACTAGAGCTAACCAATCAGCATCATACTTTGTATGGAATATACACATTTCAGTAATAACATTAGACAATATCAGACAAATGCAGCGCACCAAAACCCTCGAGAGAATGGTTGATGGTTGCCTAGCAATGGCCACGGAAGCATGAGTTCAAAAGCGCATTGAAATTGATAAAGTGATGATAATTGATTAAAATGACGATATGTGAACGGCCCCTCATTTTTATTTTTGATTGAACTGTCCCTTTAAATTGAACCACCACCACCATCATCAGCACTGAAATGGATGCGTTTGTACCCCCCCTCCCCCAATATAACCTTTATTAACATGCTCTCTGTGTGTGTCGTGTTGTGAAAGCATAGCTCATGTACACTCTCCACCTTCCGTGGTGTTTAGAAGCGCATGTCATTCTGTTTTACATGTCGTGACGTCTCTATTTTACCATATTCTAGAGTTTATAAGAAGCCATGAAAATGTACCAAACGATGTACTTTCTCACAGAGCAACTGATGTCTTTGCTGAATGTCTGTGAGGATGTACGGAAATAAAAACCCAATATTGAAATGGCTACACCATTCTGCCTCTTCAAAGTCTGTCAGATTGATTTCCAATTTGCATGATTTGGAATGTTTGCAGTCACTGACGTGCTGAGATAAAGTAAAATATTGTTTTTTGCTCTATTATATGCACTTCATATATAAATAATGTATCTAATATGTGACTATAACATGACGGTGAGCATACAGTAGCCTTTATTGAACACATATTTAGAAATGGGCAAAGAGATTGGGACTATGGAGCCTTTTCACATTTCTGGGTTTCTCAGCAGCAGAAGTCATCATATTTGGTTAACTTGGAGCGCAGTGAATGGGAGAATACAACAAATTATTTTTTACAATCTCATTTGCTGAAATAACAAACGAAAAACTCAATGGTGTTATCAAGATGTTCAGAAAAAGGAAAAAAATAGTGTGAGACTGATAACAGTCATCCAGAAGAGTCAACGACGTCAAATTTATTGTCCTGCCCCCAACTCTGCATTACAAGCGCCTCACACAAGCTGTAATTCGTATTTTGTAATTTGATACTAAGATGATGTAATAAATACATTAAAATGTACCTAAGTTTTAAAAAAAAATCTAAATTTGAAAAACTTTTAAGGGTTTAAGATTAAGATGACGGTTCATAACAGTCTTGTGAAAATGGTCCATTTGCATTTTCCTTTGGGTGAAACGATTACTGTTCATTAAATGTGACTTGTTCGTGTTCTGGCCACATGGGATTGGTTGTATACTTTATTAAAAATGTATTTACTGAGTTTGGTCTTTTAACAGTGGTCCCCAACCCCTGGGCTGCGGACCAGTACCAGTTCATGGATCAACTGGTACCGGGCCGCACACTAAATCATAATTTATTTTCGTTTTTATTTATTATCCAAGTCTGAACGTTCTTTTATTTTATCCATTTTCTCGGTAGTGGTGGGCAAAGCGAGGCTTCATGAAACACTGAAACAGTTGAAGCAAATGTGTTGTAGTTTCGAATCGTTTCGAAACCCGTCTCTACAGTGACACCTAGCTGCATTTTATGTATTGCTTTGGAACAGCTTCAGCAAAGAAACCGTTAAGCAAACCACATGTTGTAGAGTTGAAGTTTTTAGTGATTTAGTGAAGCGGTGAGTTCCAGACTAGCATGTCTGAGATAATGGGTTTGAATCCAGGGTGCTGCAGCTATAGATGTTAGTTTTTAAATGCTCTGTTCTTGTAACATTGATCTGACATCCGAATTAACCCTTTGTGAATAAATACGTCTTGTTTTGACTCTAAAAAAGTAACGTTATTAAAATGCATCAAGTCATAATTGAGGAGTGTCTGTACAAGTCGGGATTTGAACTCGGGACATTTGCAGCACAGTTACTCTGTGCACACGCACAGTCCACTAGGCTACATGAGACACCGAGATGTAGGGATGGTTGACATGCAACTGACATTTCGACAGTGTTCTGAAAGACTGTACCGAAGCATGATCTGAAACACCCAGGTCACATGACTAAAGTGTTTCGAGAGGCTACATGAGATAATGTTTTCTCCGACTCTTCTGAAACGCTTCTGAAATGACTGATGCTTTGAATCACTTTAGCCACATGACTAAAATGTTCCAAGACACCAGGTCACGTGACTAAAGCGATTCAAAGCATCAGTCATTTCAGAAGTGTTTTGAGACCTGATGAATCTGCTTTTGACTGACAGAGTCGGAGAAAAGCTTTTATACTTGACGCGCTCGCTGGAAACACGAGCATTTCTCATGTGAGATTGCCAATTGTGCAGACGAATATCAAATATCGCAAATTAGAAAAGGTTGGTCAGTTATCTATGCTACTGTAAGTAATGTTTATTCAGCAATAATTCTCCAGTACCGACAGCAGAAGCGTTAACGTCAGAGCGTATCGATTCTTCTGTCTTTTACAATGTAGCACCGAAACCGATAAAGTACCGAGTTTCGGTACCCATCCCTAGTTTTAAAAGCACTGTGTTAATGCTTAAAATTATGGTTAGCATTATTATTACAACATTTTTCTACAGGAAAAAAAAACGCGAAATATTTCCAAGTATTTCAAATGTAGTTTGTGTTCGTAAATGCTAGGCTAATATGAAATGCATGCATAGCATTATATAAAGTTTAAATTTTTAGAGCTTACAGTTAACCAATCTGTCGGATTCTGGATTAAATTAAATTTCTACATAAAATAAATATTTTCAGTAATTAAAATCTTTTTTAATAAATAAAATGTAAGAATAGCACTCACCAGCGAGCACATTTAACTGCACAACATGAAATATTATTAGATTATTGTAACAAATAAAAGCAAAAGACTGTATTGACCTTATTCTTCAATGCGGAAGTGTTGCAAGTTCCAATACCATGCAGACAAGTAGAATAATATAATATAACAAAAGATCAGTTTGTAACGTGAAGCAGTATAACGAGCCGTTTTGTACATCTAAAAAAACAATTGAAGTGAATGAGAGCGGAAGTTTTGAGCCAAAAAGAATCCAATGGCTGCGTACGTCAAGAATAAGGTCAACGCCCTTAATTATGCAGAATTTTAAGGCTTAATATAAATTAAAGGATGAGCAAAAAAAAAAATGGACCCCCTCGCAGTTGTCATGAAGTGTAATATTAGTTCTACTTGGGCTTGGCGATTAAAATCGGTATCGATATTTATTGACCGAACACCATTGTCAATATCGTCGGTATGAAGTTTCGTTATGAAGTGCTATAGTTTTATTAAAATGTGGCTGCTGAGTGCGCACCTTGGAAACAGTGCCAAAAAGCTTAGGGTGTAAGTTTGTCATTTCCAATGGAGGCACGCGACTTGCACGACACGCATATGGGAGTGACGCACATGTGTTGTGCTAGCGGTGGCATGTGAAACACACGCATTTTCCAGCCGCAGCTAGTTAAAAAAACATCTGAACTTCCGAATGCCCCGAGCGCACCGCGATTCATGCAAGTTGAACTAACCAATCTGCTTCACACTTTGTATGGAATATCGTATGAATATGATTTGTTCGTTACTCATCCTCATGAGAAAACGGTTGATGGTCACCTAGTTTAGTGAGATGATAGGGGAGCGCGAGCGCAAAGTCCACAGTAAAGGTCAAGGAATCCACACGTGATTTTTTTCGTGTGAAGTTCTACACACAAAAACATTATTTTTCTTTACCAGGCAGTTAATATTTTATGTCGGGCTATGAAATTGACTCCCTTTTGGAGCCAACCTCTAGTGGCCAGTCAAAGAATTACATTTTTAGCCACTTCCATATTGGCTTCACAAGGTTGCTGCTTGGTAAAACCTTAAAAATGAGTCTTTTCAGCATTTACAAGCAGCAGTAGGATCTATCTAACAAAAAACTGTAAAATCAATATTTTGATATTTTCTATATACAAATAAAGGGAAAACAACAGCCGAATTCAACAGACACTTTATTTATCGATTTTAAGTAATGCTGTCATGGTTTGCAAATCATAATACAGATAATAGGATTAAAAAATGATGCATTTTGTTAGTTGTAGTGTTGCGCATAATAAATATCAGCGAGAAGCATTACTGACAACAAAAACAATTCTGCGGTAAACAAAACGCTCCATAGAAATCAAAGAGGAAATCATAAACAAACAATTGAACACCGTGATCTCTTAAATTACACACATTATAGACATTCTGCACAGGAAATGACATTTCAGACATTCTTCGTAAAGCAAAGACGTAATTACAGCTGATCATTCGAAGCAATACTTGATAAACTAAAGTGAAGTTATTCCGCAGTCTCTCCGACAGAGATCTCCATGTTGTTTGATTCATCTGCAGTGTGTGTGTTTTGGTCATTCTCCTGTTGTGTTTCCGCACAGTCTGTTTCCTCCACTGTAACAGCCTGAACCGTCACACACTCTTCAACTGTGGTCGATGCCAGGACGTTCTCTGCTTCGGATGTTTCTGCATTAGTTGATGACTCCAATATGGCGTCAGAAACGTGACCAGCAACGCTGATGGGCACAGAACCGGACGCTATGGAATGAGCGACTGAAATCGGGATGGAAAATGGGACTGGCATCCCGATGGCCGAAGCGTCCAAAGAGATAACGCTGGTCCCGTCGCTGGTGACTAGCGGCTGCAGCGTCCCGGAAGGCACTTCTGTCTGGATGACTGTGAGGCCTGAGACGAGAGCGATGGTTCCAGATCCAGCCCAGTCTCCAGAAATGGTTACGGGCTCTCCGATTGTGGCCACGACTTCTTGAGTCTTCCCCACGTCGCTCTGAAGAGTCTGAGCTTCAGAAACAGCGGCCGCTGCCTTGTCCTTCTTCTGGGAAGAGCCTTTGGGCTTCTTGGCTCGGTCTTCAACATTTCCCTGCAGGACCACCAGGTAGTTCTTCCAGGGGGTTTGTTTGTCATGGGTCTGCATATAAACCATTTTTGTTATATTAAAAGAAGACACTAACGGGAAAAGCAAGCACTGGTCTGGTTTGAGATTTTGGGCTATTTACAGAATTATTAGCCCCACTGTATATTTTTTTCCAACACATTTCTAAACATGATAGTTTTAATAACTCATTTCTGATTTCTTTTATATTTGCTATGATGACAGTACATAATATTTTACTGGATATTTTTCAAGATACTAGTATTTAGCTTATATTGTATAATGACAATCGAAAAAAATATAGCTCAATGGCGAATTCAGACTGCATGATTTTAGCCCCGATTTTGAGTTGCCGACAGGTTTTGAGAAATCACCGACAAATTCCTGAAATCACAGGCAAATCGGTGCTTATTTCACATGAGTAACAATCACACAGTGCGAACTATCAAAGACACAATCTGAGAGAATCGCTGATGAGTAGCCGGCACCCGTCAGATATTTGGCATGCTGAATATCTGGACCTGTCTGCGATTCAAATCATGGCGTGTGTTACAACTAAGTTGTCCTTTTCTTTGTCTCACCTTATTGTGTCGTTTTCTGTTATTCTATAGGCTACCATTTTAATATGGTACAGGTTCTGATTGGCTAATGGCCCGTTTCCACTGAGTGGTTCGGTACGCTTTTATGACAGTTTCCACTGTCAAAGGGTACCTAAAAGCGGACCGTACTTTTTGGTTACCCTTTGCAAAGGGTACCTAGCAGGGCTAAAGTGTTCCCAAAGGCGGAGCTAGACACGCAGATGAACGCTATTGGTTTACAGAGAAGCGTCACTCACTCATGGAGCTAGCCAGAATGAAAACAAAGGAACCGCCATGTTTCAAATACAAAACCGAGACGTTACATCGTAATACCATATACATATAATAATGTCGTTGTCTTGATATACAGCCACAAAGCCAAGAAGAACAAAATCTGCCATGTCCTGTTTTTGTTTTACGAGGCCGTCTGAAAGTGTGAGCGGTTTCACTTTCTCCAGGGAGCTCGCGATCGTGTCTTTATTTGAAATAAGGAACTTGAGTTGATGATAATAACATGCGTGTGATTACTGAAGTGCTTCTGACATCCAATCCTTTCAGAAAAGGACAAACGCGAGAGTGAAGCGTGGAAAAACAAAAGAGCAAATGATTCTTTCAGCAACCTAAACCATGGACAAACTGCCATGTTTATCAACACCTTTTGGACTATAATGAACTCGGAATGAAGGAATTACTTTCTAACAGAGGTTACATGTGCTGGCGAAGATTACAGACAAAGATGAGAGATTTGCACTGACATACTGTGGGCTATTTGTTGCATATTTTTAACCCAGATAAGGCTTAAATGTATGCTGTGTGTAGTGTTTCTGTAATTGGTAACATATCTGAGACTGTAAGGGTCTGTATGTGTTCATATATGTTGCATTTATTTATTTATTTAGTATAATTGCAGACATTACAGTAGGCTATTTCGCCCTGTCATTGATCTGCAGTTATAATCAAATCATGTTCATAGAAAAGTTAATAACAAACATTTATGCACAAGTATTTATGTGTATAAAGCATTTGTTTTGTGAGAAATGCTTTTCATATGACATATGAACGACCCGTACAGCTTTATTTTGAGCGAGATTTCCTCTAAGCGAGAATGACGTCGAATGAAACTTTCTGTCGTACACCATGCCCACCATTGGTACCCTCTAGGCGGTGGAAACGCAGGCCTGATAAAGGTGACCTGTATCGTAACGTACCAGTCAGTGGAAACGGGCCATAAACAGGAACTCATTTGTGGTGCGATGGTTGCTGGGAGTTTAGAGCTCCTTGATTTCCCTACCACTCCGGCCAACGACCAACCTTTATTCTTGTCGAAATGTCCATGTATGCTCGCAACTTTTAGCGAGTTTGAGCTTGTAGGGACGTCCTGCCTATTTATTTGACTACTTTTTACTTTGTTTATGTCCAGGGAGGAAGGTAAGCTTCCTGTATTTTTTTTTCTTTAGAAATTAACAGGTAATTTAGTTTATTTACTTAGCAGTAGGGCTGCTCGATTATGGGAAAAATCATAATCACGATTATTTTGGTCATAATTGTAATCACGATTGATGAGTAATCACGATAATTCTTTTATCTCGATTAATGTTTTTTATAATCGTCAGAAGCCAAAATTAAAATCGAAACTAAATTTTAATTAATTGAACAGCCCTGCTTAGCAGATTTTTTTCTTTGTTATTTTGGCCAGTGGCCACCCTGAAGAGATACTCATTTAAACTATTATTTTTCTATAATAAATCTATTCAATTACTCTTAACTGAGTGTCCGCGTTTGGTTGTCGACTAAAGGGGATCTTTTGCATACGTTTTTTTTTTTATATGTTTGGGAAATCCACCATCAGCAACCTTTTTCGTTTATTAATGCCCATGTTGTTTTCCCTTAGACTTGGGTCTTAATACGTGTGAAATGTGTTCTGATTGAAAATAACATTGGCAATTACCTACAGCCAATGAGAGAGCAGCATCCACTAGTATGGGTATCTGCAGGCCAGTGGGAGGTTGGGGGAAGAGTTAAAAGGGCTTCTTTTCTGTCTATTTGAACCCAAGAAATAGAGGAAAAACTAGTGTAAATTTGGCAGGAGGATCCGTCTCTTTTTAAATGTTTCGTCTGACAATATCACAAAAGGGTCGAAAAAGAAAAAAGGTAGAGGAGAAATTGCTCATTCCCTTCAAAAACCAGGTGAGCACACCAAGTACATTTTCTACCCCACTAAAGGTGTCTTTCTCATTATGTAGTTAATAACAGAGATATTCCACATGACCTCGCGCTGTTTCCATGTTACTTGCGTGTGTTTTGTTGTGAGACGTAGTGTGCAGACTAAGACAAAGTTGTCTGCGATTCTTCTATTGTAAAGTCATGCAGTGTGAAACCCCGTCGCAGATCCATCTCACAGTGTAAACACTTTATCGACGGAACGCTACCCCATATAGTCATGCAGTGTGAAAACATCTGTGACGCCACTACTTTGAAAATCATGCAGTCTGAACTCCGCATAAGAAGGCTAATAATATTGACCTTAAAAGAGTTTTAAAAAAATTAAAACTACTTTTATTCTAGTCGAAATAAAACAAAGACTTTCTTCAGAAGAAGAAATATTATAGGAAATACTGTGAAAATGTCCTTGCTCTGTTAAACATCATTTGGGAAATATTTCAATAATAATAATTCACAGGCGAGTTAATAATTTTGACCAACTATATGTAAACTTGATAGTTTTATTTCTCTCTATATTTTAAAGGGATTGTTCACACAAAACCCAAAATCATTTACGCGTCCTTCACTTGTTCCAAACCTGTTTGTGTTTCTTTCTTCTGTTGAACACAAAAAAAGATATTTTAAGGAAATATGGAAACCATTGACTTCCATAGTATTTGTTTTTCCTACTATGGATTGTCGATGGTTACCGGTTTTCAGATTTCTTCAAAATATCTTCTTTCGTGTTCAACAGCAAGCAAATAAAGGTTTGGAATCACTTGAGGGAGAGTAAATATTGAGTAAATGGTCATTTTTAGGTGAACTATCCCTTTAAGGTTTTTACTACGGGATTTGTTCATATATCAACTACCAAAAACATAGTAAAATTGGTGAAAATTACTTTCTAATGCCATGAGTAATAAAACAAATCCTTTATAGAAAACCTTTGACTGCTCAAAACCCGGCTCAAAATTCATTCAGAATATATAATATGTGACCCTGGACCACAAAACCCCCAAAAAAATCATCAATTTTTGTAAACTTTTGTATTTTATAACCTGAATACTGAATAAATAAGCTTTCCATTAATGCATTGTTTGTTGGGAAAGAACAATATTTCATGATGAAAATCTGAAATCACCTTTATATTTGAGCATATTTAGTTCTTAGCAATGCACATTCATTCATTCATTTTCTTTCAGCTTAGTCTCTTTATTCATCAGGGGTCGCCACAGCGGAATGAACCGCCAACTTATCCAGCATATGTTTTACACAGCGAATATCCTTCCAGCCGCAACCCAGTACTGGGAAACACCAATTCACTCTCACATTGCCAAAAATATACCTTAAGTTGTTTTGGTCCACGGTCACATATAAACTGGGGAAGTGTGGTGATATTTAATAATTAAACATTATTCCCCTTGTCTTAAATCTCAATTAAGTTTACTCCTCTTAACTATCCTAACTCACTGAATACGCAATAAGAATTTGGTTCTCTGTAAAGGATGCTAGTGTGGAGTTTTCCCCCCAGGATTTTAAGCAATGAAAAATAACATGCATTATTTATAATATCTAATTAATATTATTGTGAGTTTGATTACTACAGATAGGTACAACTGGCATTTTGGCACTTAGTGGTTAGCACTGTTGCCACACAGCAAGAAGGTCGCTGGTTCAAGTCCTAGCTGGGCCAGTTGGCGTTTTTGTGTGGAGTTTGCATGTTCTCCTGGTGCTCCAGTTTTTCCCACAGTCCACAGACATGCGCTCTAGGTGAATTGGATGAACTAAATTGGCTGTAGTGTGTCAATGTGAGAGTATGTGGGTGTTTCCCAGTACTGGCTTGTGGCTGGAAGGGCATCTACGGCGTAAAACATATGCTGGAATAGTTGGCGGTTCATTCCTCTGTGATGACCCCTGATAAATAAGAGACTAAAGCCCGTTTCACACCACAAGCGCGAGCTTTTCCAGCATGTTTTTCCGGCGTCCATGTTAACAGATTAGATCTTTTTGCACGCTGAAGCGGCAGTGCCGCGATAGTTTCGGCGCTGGGTCTATTTTTTGCCGCACTTCTCACACTCAATTAAAGTGACAGTGCATTGCTAATTACCAAAAACACATTGAATGACAGTAAAAAGTATCAATTTTACCCAATAAATGCATCGATAAGATCCACTGATTTATATATATATTCAATCAAATGAACTTACACGATTAAAAAACAAAGCTAAATTTAAAACAATTTTAGTATCAGTTTTGCACAGTAAGTTGCACACTAGTTTGATCATGCATAAATATCATTGTAACTATATTGTATTGTACCTATAGGCCTACATTATTCTGACAATCAAAAACAAAATGGCATGAAATCACAGACGATTGTCTTCTGAGTGCACCAGACATGAATGACACTCCTCACAGAGCTTGAGAAGCACGCAGTCCTGTACGATATATATAATTTGTAAAATAAAGACTGGCAGGTTAAGGAAACAGCATAGGAGGAGGTTGCCGCCGGCCTTGGTGCAGATGAAAAGTAAAAAAGTGTATTTGATGAGATCAGTTGCAAAAACATGTAATTGCCATCTGAAATGTTCTGCTAAAATTAACATTTTTCTCAGCCTCCTGTTTATGTTCAAGTATTTCATATTAAAGGGGATGAAAAGAACTTATTCGTCACTATAAAATAAAAATTTCTGAGTTTACACACAGGAGTCTGAGAAAAATGAGATAGATAGATAGATAGATAAATGGACAGGCAGACAGGTAGGCAGACAGACGGATAGATAGATAGATGGATGGATGGATGGATGGATGGATGGATGGATGGATGGATGGATGGATGTATGGATGGATGGATGGATAGACGGACGGACGGACGGACAGATAGGCAGGCAGGCAGGCAGACAGACAGATAGATAGATAGATAGATAGATAGATAGATAGATAGATAGGTGGACAGGCAGACAGATAGATAGATAGATAGATAGATAGATAGATAGATAGATAGATAGATAGATAGATAGATAGATAGATAGATAGATAGATAGATAGATAGATAGATAGATAGATAGATAGATAGATAGATAGATAGATAGACGGATATATAGACGGATAGATAGATAGACGGACGGACAGATAGGTGGACAGATAGGTAGGCAGACAGACAGACAGACAGACAGACAGACAGATAGATAGATAGATAGATAGATAGATAGATAGATAGATAGATAGATAGATAGATAGATAGATAGATAGATAGATAGATAGATAGATAGACGGATATATAGACGGATAGATAGATAGACGGACGGACAGATAGGTGGACAGATAGGTAGGCAGACAGACAGACAGACAGACAGACAGACAGATAGATAGATAGATAGATAGATAGATAGATAGATAGATAGATAGATAGATAGATAGGTATAATAGACAGAGATAGATTGATCTGTGCAGCAGCTGCCGATGAGCACGCTTGCGGTGTGAAACAGGCGTAAGCCAAATGAAAATGAATGAATGAACTGGCATTTTACATGTATATTGATTATGCTCATGAACAGGTTCCAGCATGGATAATGATACTGTTGATGTGGTAATGTTTGTTGTCTGTAAAAGTTTTTGAATACACTGAATATTAGGAAAATGAATGTTTTTGAAATACATCAAATAAAAAAATGCTTATTATTAGGGTAAAGTCTAAAAGGGATACATCATATTAGACCAAATCTACAATTAAAAACGTAAAATAACTGATATTAAATATTGTTATAACTCAAAATGTGCTTTTTTGTGCTTCTTTTTAACAAAAGAACACTTATTTGACCTTTAAATATTTTCTAATACTTAAATATATCACACAAAAGACATGTCATGAGACTTCAGGAACAAGTCTAGTTGGAATTTTTCATTTCCCTTCTGCTCCCTATAAAAACATTTACAGCTCTTTCTGGACTTTTTACTGTATTTACAGTGAAATATATCCTGATTTAATGTTGTAATGCCGTGCACTGAAAGCCCATGGGTGTGAATTTATATATTTTTATAGACACCATAAACTCAATCATAAAACTGTGCAGTGTGAAGTCACAGATATTCACCAGAGTGTGCCGGCGTACGGTGGACTTGTCTGTGAATGTTCTCCCACACATGCTGCACATGTACGGTTTCTCTCCCGTGTGGATTCTCTGGTGTCTCTGCAAAGCGTTGAGTTGGGTGAACTGCTTATCACAGTCCTTACAATGATACGGCCTTTCACCTGTGCAGAAAACGACGTCAGCTTTTAATTTGCCATGAAATGCAATTCAACTTTGCATGATAAAATTTGATTGATGTGTGATGTACTTTTAACCCTTGTGTGCTGTTGAGGATGTTTTCATCCACTCCGGGGTGATTTTGAGGACTAATTTGGCCACAGTTTTCTCTGTGTTTCAGCAAATGCAATGTTTTTGGTCATTAAATCTTATTTTTTACACATATTTTAGGGAAATGCTTTGAAATTGTTCATTAAAAAAAATCGACAGCACACTCTGGGCAAATTGACTACCCTTTTGTTATGTTCAGGGCTGGTTTTGCCCCATTGACTTCCATTATAATAACATTTTTTGATTGCAAAGCCATGACACCATATGCATTCTTGATTGTTGCTGGTTTTCTTTGTTGGGAAGAGGTCAAATGTGTAATTTTTACTGTTGATTATCAGTTGCAGTGCAAAAAAAGCTTAGTTTCTGGCTTTTATATGGAGTGTCAATGGGGAAAAAACAGCCACCAACATAACTAAAGGGTAGTCAATTTGAACAGTACACAAGTATTAAAGTCTGTGTGAAGTGTTAAGTGGACTTCAACTAAGACCATGTCCACACATACACAAATATCTTTGAGTTTTTCCTCCTTTGTTAAAAAACAACAACATTTATTTAAATGAAATGGAAAAATGCCCTATGAAACGCTGTCAAAAGCATACCAAAGCAACAGGTGGCGATATTCTCCTAACCATAAAGCCATGTTGGCCAATCAGAAGTCTCAAAAAAGGCTTATTTCTGGTGTTAAATGTAAAAGGGATACAGCTGTGGATAAGCAGTGTAGCATACATTCTGTGAGATTGTACAGTAATTATTAGTATTTTTATATTACCTTCAGGGGAAGGTTTATGGTAGGGGTAGACGTTAATAAAACACATTTTACTGGTGAACTGAGAACGTTTTCAATGCTTATATCTTCAAAATGTGAATTTTGTCATTGTTTTAAAGTACGCTAGCTCATATATAACCTTAAAGGATGAGTTCACCAACAACATAAGCATAAATTTAGCATGTTTAGTTCTTAGCAATGCGCATTCATCCATTCATTCATTTTCCTTCAGCTTACTCTCTTTATTCATCAGGGGTCGCCACAGCTGAATGAACTGCCAACTTATTCAGCATATATTTTACGCAGCGAATGCCCTTCCAGCTGCAACCCAGTACTGGGAAACATCCATACACACTCATTCACACACTCATACACTATGGCCAATTTAGTTTATTCAATTCACCTATATCGCTTGGCTTTGGACAGTGGAGGAAACCGGAGCACCCGGAGGAAACCCACGCCAACACAGAGAGAACATGCAAACTCCACAGAGAAATGCCAACTGACCCAGCTGGGACTCCAGCGACCTTCTTGCTGTGAGGAGACAGTCCTAACCACTGAGCCACCGTGTCGCCTCATTGACATCCATAGTAAGGAAAAATATACTATAGAAGTCAATTGTTGCTGCTTTCCAACATACTTCAAAATATCTTCTTTTGTGTTCAACAGAAGAAAGAAACTCAAACAGGTTTGGAAACAAGTGGGGAACGAGTAAATTATGACGGAATAAAAGTTTTGGAGGGTGAACTATCCTTTTAAGACTAACTTATGCCCCGTTAACGCTGTCGGTCTTGATGCCCAATTCCGATTTGTTGCCTGTGTCTGATTTCTTTTGCCTGTCCGTTTACACATTTTCTTAATTGTGACCCATATCTGATTCATGCGTTTACCCTTGCCATACTATTTACAACGTTGTGCATGCGTAAAGGTGGGTTCTAGCATCTGCGCCACACTAGCCACGATGGAAGAAATTGTCTTGCTTTTAGCTCTGCGAAATATACGAAGATTGCCCCACTTTAAAATGATTTTGAGGTGGAGGAGGAGGAAAAGAGCAGTCATCGCAGCTTGCGCTTATGGTTTATATATAGTGTCCTCAACCATTCATAGGTATTTGTGGGTACGAGAGGGATCTCAGGTCTGGTGGGAGCAAATTGTGGCGACTGACCACTTTCCTCCTTTATGTTTCCTCTGTTGTTGTTGTTTACCACGTCGGCGTCTCCACACACACGCTCTTCCTTCTACGTCATTAAACCACGGAGAGGTCCCACAATGTCGCAAGTTTAATGACGTACAAAACGGAACGCCTCAATAAACCTGATCTGCCTGTTTGACACCACATTGTCATCTCTCATCAAATTGCTTTATGTTATCTGTATGCTTTAATAAATGTGACGTGAAATGCAGAGCAGGGTTGATTTTTGAAGTAGAGAATACCTGTGTGTATTTTGACATGCTGGTGGAGCGAGTTCCTCTGTGCAAACGCTCTGCCGCAGGTCTCGCACTTGTAGGGTCTGGAGCCCGAATGGATTCTGTTGTGATGTTTGAGGTATTCTTTAGATGCGAAGCTCTTCCCACAGTTCTCACACATGAATGGCTTTTCTCCTAGAGAAAGAGAACAGGAAGTCATTACCTTTCCTCATCATTATTTCTTTTAAAGTCACAGGATTGGGTTTCCCTCACCTGTGTGGCATCTCCTGTGGTACGCCAGCATGTGATTCTGGGTAAATCTGGCATCACAGAGGTCACAGGCGAAAGGTTTCTCTCCGGTGTGGATCCTGAATTATAATAAAAGGTATTATTATTATTATTATTGAGAGGGAAATATAAGTGGTGTCACTATTTCAGTAGGTGTAATATTTAGTTTTTAAGCATTCATATAATAATTATGATTTAACCCATTTTATTCATTCATTTTCTTTTCGGCTTAGTCCTTTTATTAATCAGGGGTCGTCACAGTGAAATGAACCGCCAACTTATCCAGCATATGCTTGACACAGCAGACGCCCTTCCAGCCACAACCCAACACTGGGAAATGAACCCATTTTAGTAAATTTTACCCATTCAAACTCAACATAAAAATGCCAACTAACCCAGTCGGGACTCGAACCAGTGACCTTCTTGCTATGTGGTGACAGTGCTAACCACTGAGCCACCGTGTCACACCTGCCACTAAATCATGTGCTACATTATATAGCATTAAAGGTATAGTTCACCCAAAACTGAAAATCCCGTCATCATTTACACACATCATTTACGCACATGTTGAGCACAAAAGAAGCTATTTAGAAAAATGCTGAAAACCTGTAACCATTGACTTCCATGGTATTTCTTATATTGTGTTCAAAAGAAAAATAAAAGCCATAAAGCTTTGTAACCACTTGAGAATGAGTAAATAATGAGTACATTTTCATTTTTGGGTGAACTTTCCCTTTAAATGAAATTGTACCTATTATGCATCAATTTACTTCAGCACCACAAAAATTAGGCTAAGACTCAAATCTCTTCCATAGTCTAAAGTCAAAATTATAGGTCGTCCTCTGAATTTTCTTTCCTTTTTCAAATATTTCCCAAATGATGTACAGAGCAAGGAATTTTTCCATAGTATTTCCAATAATATTTTTTCTTCTGCAGAAAGTTTGGCTAAAATAAAAGCAGTTTTTAGTTTATTTTTTCAAACCATTTTTAAGGTAAATCAGGCCCGTAGCCAGCCTGGTGAAAGGGGTGGTTCTTTTTTTTCAAAAAGTTGACCTATTTGCAGTTATTCACCTTATTTTCTATTTAATTATGAGGTACTACATTTTAATGACATTTTGAGCACTTTTGTCCTGTTTGATGTACCAAAACATTTCATTAAGGATTTGGAAAAAACATACTTTAAAATACTAATTTACTTCATGATTTATCATTAAGGAAAAAATAAAGGATTCGTTAATCTATTTTTAATTAAAAACTGTAGCTTATGTTCAATTATTTAGGCAAATAACTGTCTGGCCAGCACATTCAACTTTCCTCAGTTAGAATTTGGCCATTTGAATAAAAAAATAAACAAATAAATAAACAGTAATAATGTAGAGCTTCACAATGTTTCTAAATTTTTCTCTTGTAAAAACGTTAAATTGAAAATTCATGGATAACATTAGCCTGATTAGTATTAAAATAACTGTAATAAGGGCCACCTTTTCTGCTTCATACCTTTTTATTGATCATTTTTTGACTTGGGTCCAAGATTTAGAATAAAAGTTACCTGTAAAAATGTGTTCTCTATTTAACAACAATACAGAAGGTCAGTAGTGAAAGATGACTTAACTTTTGTAGGCTTTGTTTTCTTGCACAGATTTTGGACTCATGAAAAATAATTGTTTGCACTGGCCAAAACTGATTAGCTGAAGTCACGACAGCTAACAGAGGACTCCACTTGGTCTTAAAGCCTTCGTCAATGGGTTATTTTCACAATTTATGATGGAATAGCAGTCAAAACAGAACAAATAAGCTTATGTATAGGACAAATTCTGGACCTTTGTCAGTGGGGGGGTGGGTCTTTCGAATCACCCTAACCCCCCTGGCTATGGGCCTGTCAATATTATTAGCCCTCTTATTTTATTAGGAATATTTTTTTTGTTTGTCTACGGAACAAACTATCATTATACAATGACCTGCCTAGTTAACCTAATTCAGCCTTTAAAATGTCACTTTCAGCTGAATACTAGTGTCTTGAAAAATATCTGGTAAAAAAATCAGCTATTAGAAACTAGTTATTAAAACTATTATGTTTTTTAATATGTTGAAAAAAAATCTCTCCATTAAACAGAAATTGGGGAATAAAACATACAGGGGGCTAATAATTCTGACTTCATCTGTAAATAATCCCTGCCATGTACCTCTTATGGGTCTTGAGCGCTGAACTCTGGGAGAATCTGGAGCCGCACTCATCACATTTGAAGGGCTTGTGTCCCGAGTGTGTCCTCTCATGCAGAGTCAGGGCAGTTTTGGAGCTCAGAGATTTGCCACAGACGTGGCAGTAGTGTCTGTCCGTGCCACCCTCGTGGACGTGACGTCGGTGGCGTGTCACGTCCTTCTTGCGCTTAAAGGTTTTGTTGCAGACGTCGCAGGGGAAAAGGCGCTCGTCGCTGTGCACGTGCCGCTGGTGGATCTTCAGGTTGCAACGGTTGGCAAATGTCTGCTGGCAGATATCACAGCGAAGTGTAGTGTCCGTCTGAACCCCGTGACTGACCTTCAAGTAAACATGATCCGATATTTCAGTATATAATAATAATGAACATGCACAATATTGATATCATGGGCACTTTTCATTTTTAGAATGCTATTTACGGTGGCTCAGTGGTTAGCACAGCAAGAAGGGAGGACGTTGGCGTTTCTGTGTGGAGTTTGCGTGTTGTTTTCCCGAGTTTCCTCCGGGTGCTCTGGTTTCCCCCACAGTCCAAAGACATGTGCTATAGGTGAATTGGTGAAACAAAATTGGCCTTAGTGTATGAGTGCGTGTGTAATCGTGAGAGTGTATGAGTGTTTCCAGGTACTAGTTTGCAGCTGAAAGGGCATACCCTGCGTAAAACATTTAATAGAATAGTTGGCGGTTCATTCCGCTGTGGCGGAATAAATAAATGACTAAGCTGAAGGAAAATTAATAAATAAATAGAGTGCCATTTAAAGTTAGTGTGAAATCAAAATTTACCATGTTTATTTTGCTAGCTCACATTGTTATTCTTAAGATAAATAATTCATCCGTCAATTCACTGAAAATGTTTGTTTGCTGTGGTAATCTTTAATCAAAATCTGATTATTTGATTTCGTGTTTGGAGTTGCGATCCTTCTGTTGACGCCAACGTCAAGAGTTTTCATAACAACTGCATATTAATACCCTCTCTTAACTTTAAGTCAAAGACTATAGAATACACAAGGCATGTCACTCGTATAGATTTGAATGGGGAAAAGTGTAACGGTCAATATGGCGAATGAAGCCCCGCCTTCTAGTACAGTAGCCAATCATCGATCGCTATAGACTGACATTTCAGTTTCAGGCAGAAAAGCTCAGATCAGACGTGTGCTGGGTGGTCAACAAACACACTGGAATATCAGCGAATACTTGGTTCAAAGACATACGAAATATATCGAAATAAAGCTTGAAATCTCTACTTTTAAATGAACCAAGTGCACTGGAAAACAAAAGCTTTTTTGCTTTTGTAGTCTGTTTGAAATGAACGCACATTCAAACACACATCACATGACTACTCAAACACCCACAAACTTGTAAACAAAGAGTCGCTGTTATTTCTGAAGGAGATTCGCCATGAAGACCAAGTTGTGAATTACTTCAGAAAGCAGCGCGATCAGACGATCATTATCTAGAGGATGATAATATGTAGAACGGCCATTTATGAGGTTAGTGTCGTGATCTCGTTCCTTTTGAGTGCGCATGCGCTGAAAAAATGCTGTTTTTGTTTGATTCGGACGTTTAGAAACTAAACTTATGAGACGGTTGTTGATTAATTTTATTCGTGGTTCCAAATATGTAATGTAATGTAAGCTTGGCAAACAGTTTTGGAGAATTTGATGTTTCCCCATTCAGACAGAATCCCCGAGCATACTGCCCGAGAAGTGTTTCAAAGATGGCCGCAGAGTGAAATGACTTGCCTTGAAGGGACTTTGGCTAAGTTGGCTATGAGGAAATGATGTGCAAAAGAAAGCCCCGCCCCATACTCAATATTCCATTTCAGTTGGAAGTACATCAACATACTGAAATAAAAGTCTCAGCAACCTTCCCGTTCACGTAGACTTTATGAATATTCAGATTGTTGCCCCATACACTGGAGCCAATTTTAGTTTATTCAATTCACCTATAGCACATGTCTTAGGACTGTGGGGAGCACCCGGTGGAAACCACGTCAACACGTGGAGAACATGCAAACTTCACACAGAAATTACAACGTGCCCAGCTGGGACTTGAACCAGCGACCTTCTTGCTGTGAAGCGACAGTGCTAACCACTGAACCACCGTGACGCCCCATGATAAAAGCTTTAGCATTAAAAAAAAAAACTATTTGAAACCATCATAACTCCACCTTCAAGTGTTTCAGGTAGCTCTTCTCGTAGTAGAAGCAGCGGCTGCATTCCTCACATGTGTATTTGGCGATTTCTTTCTTGACTTTCTTTTCAGCTTCATCTGCCTCCATTTCCTCATCAGGAAGAAAGTCCGATTCATCAGGGTCGTCCTGAGGCACATAGGCAGGAGATTCAGACCCAGAGTCATCAATAGTGTCTTTAATAGTGTCATCCAACGCATCCTTTGATGATTCTGCTGCTGGATATTCTGCTGTTTGTTGCTCTTCTTCTTCATCTGCATTGTCAGGTTCCTCAAGGATTTCCGTTTGCGTCTTTAATTTTTTCAGAGGAAACTCTACATTAACTCTACGACCTGCTAACCTTCCACTTCTCCTGCCGAGCACATCAGATTCGCTCACAAATTCAGCTGATTTTACTCTCTTTTTTCTTTTTATAGCTTTTTTAACATGCTTGGTTTTGATTTCGGCATCTAAGCCATCTTTCTCTACACATTCGTCTGAAGCAACATTAGGAATTTCCACCTCACAAGCATCCACCAGGTCTTGGCATTTCAGGAGTTTAGCCATTTGTAATATGTTAGCAATTCCACTTTTCTCCACCTCCATTGTCCCCGAATACGCATACTCTAGGAATTTGGAGAAGGAGTGTGGTGAAAAATCACAGAGGAACATCTTGTTTACCGGGTCTTCTGTTAGGAGGTGGGTTTTGAAGTAAGCGCTGGATGCGGCCAGAACCACCTGATGGGCTTCGAACTCCTCCAGCTCTCCCTGAAAGTCCACCTGGATGGTGATGTCGCAGAGGTTTCCCGTGGTCCTCAGCTTCCACATGGCGCCGAGCAGGTTCTTGAGGTGACAGCTGGACTGCAGTTGGATAAATCTCTCACTCATTTTCTCTGCTTTCTGCATCTGCCAGAAGAATCGAAATCAGGTATGTTATTTAACATTTATATCTAAATGCATATACTAGGGCTGCACGATATTATTGTTGAGTATCGAGATAACGATATTCATTCATTCATTCATTCATTTTTTGTTAGGCTTAGTCCCTTTATTAATCTGGGGTCGCCACAGCGGAATGAACTACCAACTTATCCAGCACGCTTTTACACAGCGGATGCCCTTCCAGCTGCAACCCATCTCTGGGAAACATCCACACACACTCATTAACACTCATACACTTTGGCCAATTTAGCCTACCCAATTCACCTGTACCGCATGTCTTTGGGCTGTGGGGGAAACCGGAGCACCCGGAGGAAACCCACGCGAACGCAGGGAGAACATGCAAACTCCACACAGAAACACCAACTGACCCAGCCGAGGCTTGAACTAGCAACCTACTTGCTGTGAGGCGATAGCACTAGCTACTGCGCCACTGCGCCACCCGCGATAACGATATTTCTTACAAAAATAAAATTAACCTAGGAAAATACTATTTTTATTAGCTAGGCTTTTAAATTAGTGCTGGGCAAAGATTAATCGCATCCAAAATAAGTTTATTTTGACATAGTTTGTGTATTATATATTTTATTATGGAAATGTGGCGCACACACACATACATAGAAACAAAAAAAGTTTGTTACATAGATATTTAAATTTATATACTTTGTATTATATACATATATATTTTATATCTATTAATAATTACTTTCTCAAATATATTCATGCATGTATTTATATAAATATAACAAATATACACAGTACACACACACACACATATATATATTATGTCAAAACAAACGTTTATTTTGGATGCGATTCTTCGTGAAAATTTTTGCCCTGCACTATTTTAAATCGTTAATTTATTTATTGATAATATTAAAATAAACAGGTAAAACATAATTTTCAGATCCAATTCATTCTAATTTGTTACAATAAAATAAAAAACGGTGTCAAAGTGCAAAAGTTTAGTCTTTAAAACACTATGAGCGAAAACCAGATATTCTGACTCTGATTGGCTGTTGTCGTTTCGCATCATAAGTATTTATTTTATTTTCAGCTCTGGGTTCACCCTTTGGGCTTCTCCGGCCAATAGCAGAACAGTAACTACTGGGGAGGTGGGGATCAAGATAGTAAGGCCTCATCTGATTGGTCATACGCATAAAATAAATGTAATTTATCACACGATACATATATTGCATCTACTATTATCGAGATAATGATAATTTTGCGATATATTGTGCAGCCCTAGCATCTACAAAATCATAACAAAATTCTATTCTTGACCAAATTTAATGTTTTTACTACTTTTAAATCTACTTTTGAAACCTTATAAATCACTTTGCGTTGGTTGGGATTCATTATTAATTAAATGAATATATGAAGAGTTTAGATGCATAAACCTCTAAGTGTTTTCTGAAATAATCTCTAGTATAAAAGTTGGTTCACTTTTATAATACACAGAAAAAACATATTTCTTCTAAATTTTTGCAAAGAATGTATGTGCAATGTATGTGTAAAATGTATTTTATGTTTGAGTGTTTACTGGAGTAAAATGTGTTTTAAAAAGTATGCTTTTTTATTCTGTTATCTACTGATGACATTTCTTCCTAATATAAAATAAAATTGTCATTTAGAGTATTTGTTTTTGCATAAAATAAGTAGAAGATATCATGTATCAAACTTTTAAAGAGTTAAGAGATCATTCATTCATTCATTTTGGCTTAGTCCCTTTATTAATCTGGAGTCGCCACAGTGGAATGAACCACCAACTTATTTTTATGCAGCGAATGCCCTTCCAGCCGCAACCCATCACTGGGGAAACACATACACACTTATTCACACACACATACACTACGAACAATTTAGCCTACCCAATTCACCTGTACTGGACTGTCTTTGGACTGTGGGGGGAAACCGGAGCACCCGGAGAAAACCCACGTGAACATGCAAACTCCAAACAGAAACGCCAACTGATCCAGCCGAGGCTCGAACCAGCGACCTTCTTGCTGTGAGGCGACAGCACTACCTACTGCGCCACTGCATCGCCTTAAGAGATCATTTGGTGTGAAAAATCCATGCTTTTCCATCCCAGCATATAAAAACATTTGCAGTTCTTACCAAATGTCATTTGGATAATCCTCTAAATGCAATATTGTTCATTATTATTATTTGGAAGTAAAATTATCAGATCTTTATAAAAGAAAATACTGGTTAAATCTAGAGAAACAGCATTTTTAATTTGTCTCTTAATTAATTTCCATAGCTATTTAACTTACATTTTCTGTGACACATTTTCATAACAGGTTAAATCCCTTTGAAATACGTTCGTAAATTAATAAAACGTATTAAATCCACTCTATTTATGTAGTAAAGCGTTTATTATACACTACTGCTAAGCTAGTGCATTAATGGACCAGAGCTTAATTAAACTTTAGCCTGGTATGTCACCCCTAAATATACAAACCAATACTTCACAGTGTCCTTCAAATGTGTTGAGTACATAATTACTCATTCATTTGTTAGTACAAAACTGACACGAGAACATGAAGAGAAATATAAAACATGCTAAACCCGTTAGCATCATTAGCTTCGCATTCGGCTATTAGTTATCTTTTTTGCTAATGTAACTTCGAGGACAAACAGACGTGCACATCTCGTATGTTTAATGTCTATCTGTGACATGCCGTGAAAGGAGGGTTTGCAAAGCAGGCTGGAAATCTCTTACCGTAAGGCCAGTAAAACGGCAGCCCTGTACAAATCAAATCCACGGGCACAACAGGAGTATTTCCGGTAGAACGCGCGCACCCGCAGAACACTTAATCCGAAGGCATTATGGGAAATTGAGTTTTTCCTTTATAGTTTGATCGTAAGCACTCTACTGTATATTATTCAACATTTTCCAGACACTATGTTTATTAAGAACAGAAGACAAACAGAACAATACAAAAACAACATGTATACAATAATATTTGAAACAATAACACACTTAAAAGAAACAAATTCGTTTAAAATAGTCATTATTTTTATTTTGTCCCTTTTCAGAGGTTGTATTTTATAAAGGCAAGAGATCTTTAATGTTTCTTACATTTAAGATATTTATAAAGGAAAGACTTTTTTACCCTTTTTTGTTTAAATTTACGGCACCAATGTAACCCCGCCAGCCCTACACCATCCAACCCGCTCCAAGCTGGTATTGAACCAGCAACCTTCCACATGGGAGTCGGTTGCTCTACCAAGGAGGCTAAAGACCTGCACAGCACTTATTAGCTGGCCTCCGTTACACTCTCATGGTGATAAAGGACTTATATTTTAGTAAAAGAGAGAAATACACTGCACTGTAAAAAATAATATGATCAATTAGTCATGACAGCATATGTTATTAGTTCATTGTAACTTATTAAACTTAGTTAATCATGTTCTAACTTAATTTTATAAGATACACAAGCTGTTTTAAGTCAATTTAACATGTTCTATGGACTTATATTAGGTTAATTTGATTCAGATTAACAATTTAAGGCAACCAGGATTTTCTTTTTTACAGCGTGCTAACATTCTAAAGCTGAACAAGCCTTTTACTGTGTTATATTTAAATTATTATGATAAAAAGGTTGAAGCACAAACATAAACTGAACGCAGGTCCAACTCAACATGAAATCTTTTTTTTAGTAAATAAATATTAAATGACTGTCATGATGTTTCCTCTGTCTATTTCTGACGAATATGATGTTGTTTATTTCTAATTTAGCCTATTTGTAATGATGGTCCACTCAAAAAAGCATTTCTGCTGCTTGTTCAATCTACTTATACACTCTCAGAAATGAAGGTACGCAAGCTGTCACTGGGGTGCTACCTTTTCAAAAGGTACACATTTGAACTTAAAGGGTCCATATTGGTACCTCAAAAGTATATATTAGTAAACAATTTAAGAGGAACACTTTTGTACTTTTTAAGTACTCATATGGACCCTTGAGGTATCAATATGGACCTTTAAGGTACAAATTTGTACCTTTTGAAAAGGTACCACCCCAGTGACAGCTCGCATAAATTTATTTCTGTGAGTGTAAAATGAGCTGAAACAACACAATTCTTTGGATTTTTTTTTAGGACAACTTAATTTTTTTATTTTCATTCCACTTAAATTTGTTAAGGTAACTTAATTGATTTGTGTTGGGACAACATGAATGAATTGTGTGGAACCCAGCATTTTTTATTCCAGTGTAACAGTTAAAATCAAACACTAAAAACTAGGAATAAATCGTAAACACTTACCAGGAAAACTGTACATTTCAAAGTCATTCATTTCAACATGCACATGATGGAAAAAAAATCCTATTGCATTTTATTTTAATGAATTGTACACTGTAAAAGCGAATAGTATTCCTTACTATGAAAATTCTAGTATGTTTACTTAATTTTAAGCAAATTGTTGAGTTTACTAGAAATGTATTAGTGTTACTGACATAGTAAGGTATAAAGTTCCCATAACTAATGTAATTTGAGTAAAATTGCTTATAAGGGCTAAGTCATGCTGTTACGCATGCGTACTGGGTGGTGATTTCCCATCCCCCATCTCGATTCACAACCCAACCCAGCACCATCGTCGAAGGACAGGATTTCATATTGAGAAGATGTACTGCAGTAAATCAAGGTAAACTTTTCATTTTAATTACTACTTTGATTTTATTTGTATAGTATCAGTAATATGTTTATTTCCTGCACTTTGTGTATTGTTTGCTGTTTTGTGAACTTAGTTTTAGCCCATGATGTTGTGACTTAACGTTTTGACCTCTGCACGTTATTTGCAATACTGTCTACTTTACTAGATTAGCTATTTTCAGCTTCCTAGTTTCTTTTAATAACTTAATAATTTGTAGAAATAATTTGTAAAGTGGGCGTTATGCTCTTAAAGAGCGGGCGCGCCATTTCAAATGATGCACTGAGAGAGCGAGAGCGCGCTCAGTGTTGCCAGATTGAGCGGTTTTGAATTTGAGCGTGTACTTGCAACGCTTACAACGGCTGTCATCTCTCAAGGACACGACATCCTCGCCCCGCTCCTCAACTTCAAAACAGGTTATAATATTCTCCTGATTTTTGGACGGTGTTTTTTGGTTTTCAGCGGGTTTTAGAGCTGTTATGGGTTGGAATCTATGGAAGCCCGTTCCCGCCACTGAATAAAAAAAAAAAATTCATTGAAGAAAAAAAAAAAAAAAAAGTAAAAAAAAAAAAAAAAAAAAAAAGTTAAAAAATTTTTTATTTAAGTCAGAATTCTGAGTTATAAAGTCGCAATTCTGAGATATAAAGTCAGAATTCTGAGTTATAAAGTCACAATTCTGAGATATAAAGTCAGAATTCTGAGTTATAAAGTCGCAATTCTGAGATATAAAGTCAGAATTCTGAGTTATAAAGTCACAATTCTGAGATATAAAGTCAGAATTCTGAGTTATAAAGTCAGAATTCTGAGTTATAAAGTCGCAATTCTGAGATATAAAGTCAGAATTCTGAGTTATAAAGTCAGAATTCTGAGTTATAAAGTCGCAATTCTGAGATATAAAGTCAGAATTCTGAGTTATAAAGTCAGAATTCTGAGTTATAAAGTCACAATTCTGAGATATAAAGTCAGAATTCTGAGTTATAAAGTCAGAATTCTGAGTTATTAAGTCGCAATTCTGAGATATAAAGTCAGAATTCTGAGATATAAAGTCAGAATTCTGAGTTATAAAGTCGCAATTCTGAGATATAAAGTCAGAATTCTGAGTTATAAAGTCGCAATTCTGAGTTATTAAGTCAGAATTCTGAGTTATTAAGTCGCAATTCTGAGATATAAAGTCAGAATTCTGAGTTATAAAGTCGCAATTCTGAGTTATTAAGTCAGATTTCTAACTTTTATTTCTTTTGAATTTCGACACTTTCTTACGACATTTCATATTACGTTACGGGAGTTCCTGTCGCCAGCAGGTGAACGTTTCTGCGACGGCAAGGTATGGTCAAATTTACTTTTTGGTATGATAAAATGATATGAAGTGTTACAGTAAATTACGTGTTATAATAGAAGCCTTTGGCGAGTGTAAAATCCGAAAGTTTGGCGCGTGCTCATGCGGTTTCCTAGACCGTAGTCCTGTTGCTTTTATGGACAATTAAGCATGGTAGTTTAATATCATTGCACCAAAAGGGAGTAAAATTAGGTTTAGATTCAAAGCTTGCTTTGTTTTGTACAGTGTACTAACCACAAAAGTACATGCATTTTGTTTTCTGGCTTATATACTCGGTCTAGGCTTTATATTGGCCTCTAGCCTCACTATGTTTTCCTATTAAAACTATCATTGTAGGATGGACGAATTAATAATTTTACTGAGGGAGAGAAACATTCCCGAAACAACTATCAAAAGACTGGAGGAAGACAAGGTAATACTGAAACAAACAATTTAACACACACTTTAAAAGTCATAATTTGGAAGAAGTGGACATTTTTATCCATGTTTAAGTCACTTGCAGTTTTATTTCTTAAAGGGATTATATACTGTTTATTTTACAATAAATAACTTAAGCTAAACACTTTGGCAAAGCTCCAGTGTTTACCTAAACACTTTCGATTATACGTCAGTTTACTGACTGACTCTTAATATTAACTAGTTGCTTGTTGACAAGCATAATACTAGCAGATTGGCTGTTTATTGGTACTTAAAAAACATATATTAATGCCATATTTTGCATGACCATGTTTTACATCCCTTTTTAAACCATACATAGTTACTAAGAGGCATACTTAAAGAAAACAGTACTACACAATTGGAGAATATTACAGACATTTAATACATTTACTGAAAAACAAAGTACCAAAATGTATGTCATGGCAGAAATTAAAGACTTAAAGAATGAAAATAACATGAACTTGCCATTTATAACCAGTAGATGGTAGCAGAGGTTAACTTATTTAGCTCAGTTACTGTATCAACTCCCCAGATGTTTCAATGTCTTTCTTTTGGATTTCTTATAAAAAGACATCAAATATAGCACGTTTACTGTATTACAGTATATAGTAAAGGAAGTACAAAGTACAAGAAGTCAGAGTGTAATTTAAATGTAAATATTGAAACCCATACACCAACAGACTTTAAGAGTAATTTACTTGAATACATTAGTAACTTATTTTACTAACTTAGTTATTGTATTTGACTGTACAAGCTGCTACATATATTCAGACAACTAAGATTTGTTGTTATGTAGTTTTGGTACCCAAAATTTAGTCTGATTTACTTTATGCACAACTCTATTTTATTCTTCGACTCATCAGATGTTCATATAACTCAGTCATATTAACACTTGCATTTGTAATTCCGGAATCTGCATAGGTGGATTACACACACACACACACACACACACACACAGACACCTATATGTTGTGTGTCTGTATTTATTTATTTATTTATTTATTTTGCAGATTGATGTCAGTGTCCTACTGTTAATGACTGATGATCAAATGAAAAGCTATTTTCCTTCATATGGAGACAGACTGGCTGTGATGGGATTTTGTAGGAGGCAAGAAAGAGAACCAGGAAAGAGAACTTGCAGGAAGTCAAAGCTGTTTGAGCGCCTTAAATCAAAACTGACCAAAAGACAAAAACCTGACAATTCACAAACTGAAACCCAAAATACTACAAAAAAACATTCTCAGCGTATTGTAAGAAAAATTGAGATGGGGTGGATGCACCATGATGGGCAGGGCTTTGTTCAAATGAGAGCAAAAAAAGGAGGGGGAACAAGGAAGTTGAGTGTTCCAAAAGAATGGAAAAGGAAAGAGCTGATTGAGGAGGCAATTTGTCTGTTTTTTCCAAATGGAAAAAATTCTCATGGGAGTATTTCTGAGTTTGAATTGGATCTAACAAATTATCAGGAAGTGTCACTAGATGCAGAATCTACAGTGGGGGAAATGTATAATGCATCCAAACTCACAATGATGAGGTTCTACTTGACAACAAAAAAGGTGGAGAAAGAAGTGGAAACAGAAAGTGAAGAGGAAATGTCAGATCAAATGGAGGACTTTCATAGTAATAACCAGGATCAAAGCCTTCCCTCTACTTCCAGTGGGATGAATGACTTCTTTCCTTCAGAAATGGATGTTATTTATGTAGATAGTCCGGTTAATGACACTGCATCTCCCTTTCATTCCACAGAGGATCATGTTGCAGAAGATGACCTGAATGTATCTTTTCAAAGTTCTTTAGTGACCTTGCCTGATTACTTGGATTCAAGCAATGTAGTGACAGTACTCACTGGTGACATCATTGGAATAGATGAACAAAACTTAGATGACACTTTGCCGCTGAGCCCAGAACCCATTGCTCCACAGACAAAAATCCTTGTTGTTCATCGTGGACAAATATTTTCTGAGCTCATTGCCCATTTCTGTGATGAAACCCTTACTCATACACAGAGTGAAGTAGAAGTGAAGCTGCTCCTCCCAAATGGACAGTTTGAGATGGGCCATGATGTTGGTGGAGTGTTTCGGGATTGCTTATCAGAGTTTTGGCAGGAATTTTATGATCAGTGCACATTGGGGAACAGTTTTAAAGTTCCCTTTCTTAGACATGACTTTGGCAAAGAAAAGTGGGAAAGTGTGGCCCGAATAATTTTGTTCGGCTGGAAGAAAGAGAAATATCTCCCAATAAAACTTGCACCTGTCATCCTCCAGCAAGCAATACAGGGATCTGTGAAAAGTGATCTGATTGAGAACTTTTTGAAGTATGTCTCAGAAAACGAGTGTGCTGTGTTAGAAAGCTGCAGAACAGACTTCTGTAGTGCAGACCAGGAGGAATTGCTTGAGACCTTAGACAACTACAGTTGTCGAAAAATTCCAACAGATGAAAACTTCAAGCAAATTTTGGAAGAACTGGCTCACAAAACTCTCATTCAAGAGCCAGCTTATGTTCTTTAACAGTGGGCAGGCATACTTGGACCTCTGAGGAAGGACCTTGAGGAAATTGAAGATGTGTACTGTGCATTACAACCAACAGTGAGGAAAATTGTGCAATCTCTCAAATTTCCTGAAACTATGAATGTACAGCAAAAGGACATTACAAAGCACTTGACAACTTACTTGAGGGAGTGTGATGCAAAACGGCAGTCTCTGTTTCTTCGATTCTGTACTGGATCAGATTTGTTTATAGGCAAAGCTATAACAGTTGATTTCACAGACCTTAAAGGGTTTGAGAGAAGACCAGTGGCGCACACATGTGGCTGTTTTCTGAGACTTTCAGTGCACTATGACAACTACCCTGATTTCAGATCTGAAATGAACAAAGTCCTTGAAAGCAACATCTGGGTCATGGACATAGTTTAGTGGATTTAGTCTGAGTTGTGGCCAGCTCCTATGCAAGCTATTGTTTTCAGTCATTCTTATTACACTTCATACAGTTAATTCACACTGTATACAGTTTTGCACTTAAATATTGCTGGCTACATTGAATGCAGACCAACCTTTATTATTTTTGATGATTGAGTTTTTTTGTATGATTGAGATTTGATACATTTTTTGGTGCAACCAAATGTTTGCATTAAATCATCAAATTGTTCATTTCAACTGTTCAGTCAAATAGGTTTGGAACCGTTCAAATGGTTTATTTTTCATACGTGTACACACTGTACAATTATTTGACAAGTACATAAAGTAAAACGATCGCTTTAATTGTTCACTGAATGTTGGCCTTAAATAGTGAAAGTTTTCTTCATTGTTACAAACAATTGTTTACATTTAATTAATGAAAGTTGCAACAAGTTGTACAAGTTGCATCTACCCTGAGATAAACGTCTTAATTATTAAAATGTATTTCTAAAGAGATAGTTCACTAAAAAATTTTAATTTACTCACTATTTACTCACTCCTCAAGTGTTAAACAAGCCTCTATGGATTTATTTCTTCTGTTGAAAACAAAATAAGATTGTTTGAAGAAAGCTGTAAATCTTTAACCACTGACTTTTATAAAAGAAAAAAAAATACTCTAAAAGTCAGTGGTTACAGGTTTTCAGCTTTCTTCAAACAATCTTCTTTTGTATTTAACAGAAGAAAGAAACAAGTAAAGAGTGAGGAAATTGACAATTTTCATTTTTGCGCGAACTATTCTTTTAAGTTTGTGTTTCTGTACAGTTGGGTGTTGCATTAATGTTAACCTTTCATACAGGCCATAAGTGAAACATTTGAACAATTTTATAACATTGTTTTATTGAAATAGTTTTAATGGGGTTTGTTTTATTTTTTCTTGCACCACATTGTAATGTTTAGTTACTCATGCATTAAACAACACAACCTCCATATATTGTGTCATGTTTTTTTTTTTTTTTTTTTGAGAATTCAAGATGGAGTGAGTAGGCTTCTACACTGAAAAAAGTATGGAGTAGGGGTGAATTTCTGAACTTTTAAAATTAATTTCACTTAAAGCTCTGTAGTGGTGCACAAAACCTAACAGCCACTGTATCATGTTAAAATTATTACAGGTTCATTAAGCATGTATAGGAAGAACATTGGGAATGCTATAGCATTTGTTTGAAGCAAAAATGTACTACTACAAAGTTGAATATTTAATAAAGAAAAATACCATTAAAAATTCAGTTCCAATTAAATTTTTATTTTAGGTATAACACAAAATACAGACAACATATCAGTTTACCTGTAAAACCCTTTAGTTTATATTTTAAATATACCTCCCCTTTATACTCTTTTCAAGGTAAAACAAATGAAAATTCTATCAATTTTGAACAGTTTCAGTACTAATGCTTTACAGTTTAAACAAAATTGTTTTACTTTTTAGTAGCAAAACACTGTTTCTTCTAAAACTCACGTCCTCTGTTTCATTTGCATTCAGGTTAGGTCTGAAAGTAAAGGTGGAGCACCACAAAAGTGTTTGAAATCATGTAAAAAATTTACATTACTGTAGTTGGGAAAGATGTTTATACATTTAAAAAGTAGTCATAAAAAAATTATTAATTTAATTTTGTATGAAGTGCATCTTGATGCATTTTTATTCTTATCTCATCTAAGCTTGCTGGCCTTCTTTTGCACTTGATGATGGGATGGTCTGGAACAAATTATTGATTCATTCTGAAAACACAAAGCAACATCACTGTGATTGTGTGTCATCATAAACAAAGAACTATACTAGAGGTCATTCACTGTACCTTAAGCACTGTGTCTGACAGACAAGGGATCCTGAAGGGTGTATGAAAATCATGTAAACAGTTGTTCCATCTTAATATGTATAGGTTTATTGATCCCATAATCCTAGAAGATAGGGCTGTTACTAATCAAATGCAATCAGCATCAATGAAATACATCCTTCAATTGCCACAGTGGCACAGAAGCTACATCAGATGTGTCATTCATTCATTTACTCATTCATTAGTAAGACAGAATTTATGTTTTAAAATTATTCTTTGTTTGCTGTGAGCATTGTGCATGCTGTTTATGTGCCCCAGGCACCTCACATTTTTTCAAGGGTACATGAAAAAAGCTATGTTATGTGATATGTCTATTAAATGCAGCTCAGTAGTAACACAATTGTAATGCAGAAAAATTACAATTCCAGTTGTATCAATAATGTTATGGTGTTAATGTTTTGTTTATAGAATTTTTTCATATAAATATATGACATGTCAGTGGCTATCCCAATTTAAATACTATGCCCTTAAATTATACACTATGGCATTTAGACAACTGGCTTGTTATCAGTTACATAATTAAAGATGTAATGACTTTTTGTGTTCAGTATTGTGTTGTTTTATTGGTTAATGTGCATAAGCAAAGTATACACACCTTCTTGGTAGAATGTTGTTCAGTGAACACAATGTTTTAATTACAAAACTGCACTGACTAGTGCATACATATTTGAATTGGTATAACTCTATACTGAATCATTCATGCATTCAATACACATTAAGCTGTCCTTTGCTGCCTTAGTGCTTTTTTAGCCTTGCTTCTTAGCCACAATAAATAGCAAAGCTTCTACAGTGGATAATATTTAAATATGAGAAAATTAAGCAAAGGTAAGTGTTGACTTGAAAGTTAATTACAATGAACAGTCTGGGGCACAATGGTAACAAGATTAATAATCATAGCCAAATAATCATAAAGTGAAATATAGCTCACCTGTTATCTTGAAAGACAGACACAGCACAGTGAAAGTAAGGTGGGAATTGCAGAGATTTTTAACCCCAGAAGGTTCTTTTGGGACTTTTCATGAAAAAAGCACAATAGAAGTGTTAAAAATAATGCTCATAGATAATAGTTTGTGTGTGTGTGTGTGTGTGTGTGTGTGTGTGTGTGTGTGTGTGTGTGTGTGTGTGTGTGTGTGTGTGTGTCTCTGTACAATAGCTTTACCTTCTAGTGAATGTTGTAGATAAGATCTCAATGGTGCATCTAGTCATCCAAGTCCAGTCCTTCAAGGATCAGTTCATGAAGCTTAAGGTACAGGTCTGTAATTTCATAAACATCATCTGACAGTGCAAGGTTATGTTCATCCAGGAGTTGTACGCACAGTTGAAAGACATCCTCATCACAAGGGTAGTCTTTAACTAAACACTCCTCTTTACAAATACTCAGTTTTGTTTGTTCAATTGGATGCAAGAAATTCTGCACTCCATATAAGCTGGGAACTGCAAACATTATTGAAGGTTGACCACTGGGAGCACGTGGGTTGTGAGTTGGCCTTATCCTGTGGCAATTCCAGGCACTGACTATTTCATCAAGCTCTTCCTTTATAAAATAAAAGCAACAAATTAAATTAATAAACACACTGTACACTGCATATTGTAGGTTATGTAAATATTAAGTTAATCCTAATACATAAACTGCAATATTATCTTTATAATTAAATTAAATATAGTAAACCAAATGTGTTACCTGTATAGAATGCTGAAAACAGAACTGGATGAGAGATTTGTCAATGAACGTATCAACAAAGTGCCCATCTTCTTTTAGCTGTTCAAAATGATCCATCCAAAATTGTATGCACTGGCTTCTCAAAGTGGACCACCATCGTTCAATTCTCTGGTTCCCCGTGCTTGGACCAAGAGTGACAGATTCGGCACTAGCAGTGCCTCTGAAGAATGTCTGCATATCTGCTAAATGCGTATTTTCAGTTCCATGGTCAATGCGAATTCTTTGTGGAAATCTGTTATTTTCAGCCACAGCTTGTAGGAAATAACCCGCAATTACTCGTGGGTCATTGTTCGTTTTGTATGCTTCAAGCCAGATCATTTTTCTGGAAAACCCGTCAATGCATCCGTTTATGCATATTCCGTAAGGTTTTAACTTGTCGTATCCGTCAATATGCCAACATAGTTTGGTCCGCGGCTGTTATACATGCGTCGCCGTAGACGACCGCGAGCGCGCAGATCAACCCCTTGTCCATCTAACAGCCGCATCAACTGGCGGACAGTTTCTCTGTCTGTAATAATGCCAGACAGCCAACATTTCTGGTGCATCCAACGATATCCATGTTGTCGTCCCGATGTCTGTAGCTGTTGGTGTATAAAACGTGCCACGTCGGCCTCGTCTGTTTTATTGCGTCTCCGCCACAACTGATTCCTACATAACGTTCTCTCAAGAGTCCGTAAACTGAGCTTTATATTGTGTGATTCCTCCAATAAAATTAAGATTTCTCTATTAGTAAAACCGCACCGAAAATAATCCTCTATAATATTTTCCATTTAGGCTATAGCATACAGTCCATTAGGAGGTCCACCAATGTCCTTGACCATACAGAAGATCCAGACTAACCTTTTTTCCTTCTGAATTGCGAGATATAAACTCAGAATTCTGACTTAATAACTCAGAATTGCGACTTTAAAACTCAGAATTCTGACTTTATAACTCAGAATTCTGACTTAATAACTCAGAATTGCGACTTTATAACTCAGAATTGCGACTTAATAACTCAGAATTCTGACTTTATATCTCAGAATTGCGACTTAATAACTCAGAATTCTGACTTAATAACTCAGAATTCTGACTTTATAACTCAGAATTGCGACTTTATAACTCAGAATTCTGACTTTATAACTCAGAATTCTGACTTTATATCTCAGAATTGCGACTTTATAACTCAGAATTCTGACTTTATATCTCAGAATTCTGACTTTATAACTCAGAATTGCGACTTTATAACTCAGAATTCTGACTTAATAACTCAGAATTCTGACTTTATAACTCAGAATTGCGACTTTATAACTCAGAATTCTGACTTTATAACTCAGAATTCTGACTTTATATCTCAGAATTGCGACTTTATAACTCAGAATTCTGACTTTATATCTCAGAATTGCGACTTTATAACTCAGAATTCTGACTTAATAACTCAGAATTGCGACTTTATAACTCAGAATTCTGACTTAATAACTCAGAATTGCGACTTTATAACTCAGAATTCTGACTTAATTTTTTTTTTTTTATTATTATTATTTTTTTTTTCAATTAATAATTTTTTTTTTATTATTCAGTGGCGGGAACGGGCTTCCATAGGAATCAGTCAGCTACATGTGGCAACACTGCGTGGCGCAATTCATTCAAATAGATGTAACGTTAACACAGCTGTAGGTCGACATTTTAAGAAAAGAAAACGAAACCTTTTTGGCCGCATTACAAATACAGTAGTTACCGTTGAACTTTAGTGGCACTTGTTTTGACGAAAATATGCGTGTTTTAAAAAAAGATTAATTTAAGAAGTAACCGGAAGCAGGTTAGGAGATCAGCTGTGGTCCGCCGTCGGCGAGCGGCTCATGACCAGACCAGTCGCTTTTTTTTCCCACGATCGCCGGGATTTTTACATTTTTAAAGCAATTTCTGCTCAAAATGGAGCCGTAAGTGTCGTTAGTAATTTAGGATTTCGATGCAATTACGATTCGTGTCACCGTATGAGGCAGATACATATTTACACATGATGTTAAGGGTGCTTATGCTAACAATCCCTATGAAACTAAAAGTTAAACTTGTGAAAATGCGAGAGAGATTGAAGAACACAGACAAGTCATATATTGTAAAAATCGCAATATATATTATTTGTCTTTTTTCATGCCGTTTTGAAGAATTATTCCAGTGTTAACGTTACGTTTACCTCAATGGAGTGTTTTTGTATTGCTGTAATGACAAATAAATCTGACCAGACGCGACTGAATATGTGTGACGGATACGTTAGTGATGAAATGGTAGCTGTTAACTTATGATGACTCGTATAACCAAGCACAGAAACATCCCTTTGTTAGCTCAATGTCACACAATGGCATCAACAAGCCTTTGTTATAAGCAAAGTTTCTGTTAAGAAACTTTAAAAGTATAAACGGGCTTTGCCAATCCTGTTTGTTTGCACTGTTAAAGAAGGTTTCACCTATTTAGGGCAAATACATTTGAACAACTACAGTGTTGTTTGGATTGTAGCTTTGAATATTGTGATGCATATTGTTGAGTGGTATTTGGTTTGTAATATCGTTATACTCTTTATAAATTTTTTCTTTTTTTATTTCAGACTACCAGTTTGTGAGCTGATATGCAGTGGAAATGTAAGTTTTGCACCTGCACATCAGAAAAGAGTGCACAACCTTTTAAACACTATTAAAATGTTACATCTGTTGCTTAATGGAATTGCATTGTATCATTGCATGTGTTTCTGATTACTGTTTTCTTTGTTTTAAAATTTTGCTTAGCCATGTCAATAACACTTCACGTTTTTGTGCACGACAGTGACATCCAGAAGGAAGTCATAAAGGAAACACCAGCTGATACAAGTGCTGCAGAGGGTTTGTTTCCTTTTCAAAACTTTGTGTAATTTTGTGAAATTGTGTGTTTGAATGTTATTAATGACTAATAATGTATTTGATTAGATCTTTGCAGAATTCACTCTAATATTAGGAAGAAATTTAAGATCAGAGTTCAACGCTGCATTGAACACACACCGCTCGTTTGAAATTTTCAAAAAAAGGAGGAAATTGCAGAAGAAAATTAGATGACATTTTGCAACAAGTTTATTCAAAGGTATTTTTGGGACATCATCTTTGAATCATAATTTGTATTTGATTGTTTCCACTGGTCTATAATGCATGTCTAACTGTCTTTACTTTTTCACAGTCATCTGATGTAATGCTTGTCCGCACAGCAGTTCTTCCGGGTCTTTCAGTACTTTTGAGGGATGGGTCTAAAGATTTTTTCTGGATATGTTTTGTAAGTAATATTATTGTTTCTGCTTTCTTATACTGGAAATGAAGCAGTCATTCCAGTTCCAGTCACTTCCAATTTTATGAAAAATAAATAAATAAAACAAATGCAATTAATGTAAGTATTTGAAAGTTAGAGGGATGTTTTATTATGGCCTTTGGAGCAAGAGCATTGCCATGTTGCAACTTGTGACGTCACAGGGTCAGTTAGTTTCATAGGCCAGTGAAGTAATGAATGCATTTATTTCATTTTTAAACACACTTGTTTTGAAAAAGAGGAATATTAGCTTGAAAAATAAAGTTTTTAATAAGTGTAATAGCTATGTAATATATTGAGAGTAATATAATTTCTGTTGGAAGAACCTGCTAGATTAAGATGTAAAAAGATAGTGTTAAAAGCCACAAAGTCAAAAGATGCTCCGTGTAATAGCCAACCCTGTGAAGTCACCTGCTGTGGGATTGTAGATTGGTGCACCCTTGCCCCAAAAGCCATAGTAAAACATCCCTTTTCTCTAAAATAAATATTTATTGATAAATTGGAAATCAGTGTGTTAAATAATGCAAACTTGACTGACTGCTTAAATCTAGCAAAACCAAGTGCATTTATGAATCGGTTCTCGGTTTATTATAATTTTTCCCCCAAAATATATTGATTTTGTAGCACTAAATGGTCTCTCACACATTTGCATTTAATTTCTTGAAAATGTTTAAAAGGTACTTTTAATGCAGTTTGTTATTACATTACAGTGTTTCTTTCATTTAAAAAATTGAAAGTTCCTATAGAATAGTGTCATGTTTAAAGGTTGGAGCAAATAACATTTGGTACATGGAGGAGTAGGGGCTAGGGTGTCACGATACTGGAATTTGGTACCAATTGATGCAGAAATTTTCAAAAAACATTTTAAGCACTGTTAAGCACATTTTTAAACAGCACTGTTTTGCCATTGTGTTCACATGCTCAACAAAAATGACACTTAACAGTGCTCAAACATTAGCAGGAAATGGATGTTTTTTTTTTTTTTATTTCAATATCGATTGGTACCAAATTCCATTATCATGACAACCCTAGTAGGAACAGTACAGGCAAATCTATTACGTTGGTCTACATTGAAGGAGTAGCAAAGCAAGGCGTTCTTATAAGAAGCATTTGAATGTAGTTAATTTATTGTACACTGTGGACACTGAGTGAAGCCTCCTGCAGCTGCTGGACAGTCATTATTTTTGTCTGACTTTGCTTGTTGGTCTTGGGGGGAAAAATAGATCCTGAAAAAAAGTGCTTGATTTTGATTAAGTTATGAATGTGTGTAGATTTAAATAGTCATGTTAATACGCAACTAGTTAATAGAGTAATTGGTCCCTATACTGAAGTATTACCAAATTAAGCACAAGGAATTGTAATGTTTTTCACCTATGCTTTTGGTCTCCTGGCCACATGCTTTATTAGTGTCATTTAGAATATCAAACTTTACTTATTTTCTTTCTCTATTCATAGGATGTGGATGTAGAGTCTGACTTCAGTGCAGTAGATGTTGGCCTGCTGATTGTCTTGCGTGAAGATGTCTAAAGGACCTCAATGTGGATGCAATGTGGGCCATTATACTGGAAGGAAAAGTGGTTATGGATGATGTCCCTACTTTGCCACACGCAGTAGGTCTGCTTTTTTTGCTTTGATTTACTCACTGAATTCGGACTACCCAAAGACTACAAGCAACGTATTTACTCAACGCGTGTTGCTTTAGCTGGGAGGGAAGCTTAATGTGTTTTTTTTTTTCTTTTCTTTTTTCTGCGAGTGCCTATATGCTGCTGTGCTTTATGTTTAAAGGTTCTGTTAAAGGATTTTCAAACATTTAAAAAAAAATTTTTTGTTTGTTTGCTTTTGCCATGTTGCTGTTTGCAGTGTTACATTTAGAATTGCAGCATTTTGGTGTTTAAAACACATTGTTTACCTAAAAAATGTATTGTGATTAATAGGGTTGTCAAAAGTATTGAGTTTGGTACCAATCGGTACTGAAATTTTAAAAGTGTCGATTTCCCACTAACATTGCAAGAACTGATTGGCCATTGTGTTCACATGCTCAACAGATATGACTGATTGGCTATGAAGTTCATAGTTTTTACCATTCTTCACCAGGTGCAAAGATACAAAGACACTGGATTATTTCAAAGCACTGTCGATTAGTCGATCCATCAGCAGATAGCTCATATGTCAGCTTATAGACAGATCAGCTGATCGACATGGCTTTGAAATCCTTCAGTGTCTTTGTAACTTTGTTTGGACTGCATGTGAACACAGTGGCCAATCAGCGGTGTTTAAGAACAAGCTCAGTAGCGCTCAAATATTAGTGGGAAATGGATGTTTTTAATATTTCAGTATTGATTTATACCAAAACTCAGTACTGGTACCAAACTCAATTCTTTTGACAATACTAATGTGATATTTTCTGTAGGAAAATCTAAACTTCACAGTCTAAAAAAATCAGCTTTAAAGCTAAACATCTGTTCCTCTGTGAGTGTCTATTTGCTGCCATGTTTAAAGGTGCTGGTGCAATGGCATGTTTAATTACACTAATTTAAGTATCTTTTTTTCCCCAAGTATTTAATTCTATATATATATATATATATATATATATATATATATATATATATATATATATATATATATATATATATATATATATATATATATATATATATATATACATAGATTTTCAAACATTTTAGTAAGCTTGGGGGTTGTACTTCTTTTTAATTATATTTTTGTCTGCATTGCTGTTACAGCACTTTAGTGCTCTTTAGAACAGGTTTTTACAAAAATGTATTGTGTACAAGTGTATTGTCATGCTAAAATATCATGTTTATTGTGAAACTGCTCTTTTTGTAAAATAAAATGTTTACATTTAAGATCTGTATAATGTCATTACTTGTAAGTTGAACTACATATTTTATGTTCAGTTTAATTGAAGAAAATGTGGAAACCGATTGCACGTAGTTTCTTTAGTTGACTTTACTTAAAATGGTGGATTAAAACAATGTTGACACTACTAGCATTTAAGATGTTAACTGAACATGGTATAACAGTATTAGTTAAATAGAGTTAATAAAGTAATCTTACTATAAAACCCTAAGTAAGGTTACTAAATATTCAAGAGTTTGTTAACTAGAATTTTCTATTAAACTAACTTGATTTTTACCAGTTAGTTTACTTTAGAAGTTTTAGGTTTCTTACTTTAAAGCCATAATTAACTAAACTTAAGATTTCCTTGTAAGTTTATATTGCAAAAATAAGGCAATCGGTTTCCAAACTTTTTTTAAGTAAACTGAACATGTTAGAATTTACAGTGTAACGTTTTAGCCTTTCAGGTGAAGTTTTACAAACTAATTTCGAGAGAAGCATGTGATATGATTAATCGTGGCTGGTCTCTCATCCATAATCAGCAACAATCCAATGAGATTGATTGATCCAAGACAATAAATAGACCGATTTCACCTTACTGCTTATCTTCATTTAGAAGAATCCCCCGTCCACCCCATCTCCACCTTTTCCTCCTTTACCAGGAGAAGCTCTCCAGACCTACCTGATCTCGGACTCCCTTACATGCTCATTCACCAGGCGGAAGCCCTGGGCTCAGTTATCTCCAAGCTCAGGGTTCTCTCCTAGGACAGCATGCCAAACCTGCTAATAGTGTCAAGCAATATCTAAGTGTGAACTCTTGAAAGTGTCAATTATATAAAGAACATCCAAAGTCTTTCATGCTCTTTCAGCATGTGACAATTGAGATTACATTTTTTTCCTCATTACTGATATACGCAGAAAAATCTCAATATATCAGTATTATTCATCCATATTATTGCCCTGGAATAGTTTCATTTGCATCTTAAATAGCGGGAGGCTTAAATTAGTGCTTTTCAAATGATACATTGTAAAAAAATGGGGTATCTGTTAATTAACATTTTGTGAAGCATGATGCATGGTGGCTCAGTGGTCGGCACTGTCTCCTCTCAGCATTAAAGGTGCTGGTTTGAGTCCCAGCTGGACCAGTTGGCATTTCTGTGTGGAGTTTACATATGATGGCATGGGTTTCCTCCGGGTGCTCTGGTTTCCCAGTCCAAAGATGCGCTATAGGTGAATTGGTAAGCTAAACTGTCCGTAATGTATGTGTGTGTGTGTGTTTCCTAGTGATGGGTTGCAGCTGGAAGGGCATCCACTGCGTAAAACATATGCTGGATAAGTTGGCGGTTCATTCCACTGTGGCGACCCCTGATTAATAAAAGGACTAAAGCCTGTTTCACACCGCAAGCGTGAGCAGCGCATACTTTTTCGCTATCCATGTTAACAGATTAGAGCTTTCATACTGCACGAAGAAGCAGCACATTAGTGTGAGGCGTGGGCATCACTGAAGCAGCAGTGCCGCGATAGTTTCGACGCTGGGTGTATTTTTTTGCCGCGTTGCTTATGATCAAAGTGACAGTGCATTGATAATGACCAAAAACACATTGAATGACAGTAAAAATGAACAATTTCACCCAATAAATGCATCGATAAGATCCACTGATTTTTATATATTCAATCAAATGAACTTAAACGATTAAAAACGGCAACAAATATTTATTTGGGCCCGAACTACAAAGCTAAATTTAAAACAATTTTAGTGTCAGTTTTGCTTAGTAAGTTTCACACTAGTTTGATCATGTATAAATATCATTGTAACTATATTGTATATAGTATATAAATATATTGTAACTATAAGCCTACATCATCTTGACAATCAAAAACAAAATGACATGATATCACAGACGATTGTCTTCTGACCGAGTGCACCTGAAAAGACATGAATGACACTCCTCATAGAGCTTGAGAAGCAAACAGTTCTTTAGGATCTACATAATTTGTAAAATAAAGACTTGCAGGTTAAGAAAACAGCATAGGAGGAAGTTGCCACAGGCCTTGGTGCAGATGAAAAGTAAAAAAGTGTATTTATGTATAGATAGATAGATAGACAGATAGAGAGATAGACAGATAGATAGATAAATAGATAGATAGATAGATAGATAGATAGATAGATAGATAGATAGATAGATAGATAGATAGATAGATAGATAGATAGATAGAAACTAGAAGGATAGACAGAGATAGACTGATCTGTGCAAAAGAAGCCGATCCGCTGTGTGCTGCTGACACAGCTGGTGTGAAAGGCAAACTGTGTACTGTTTCTGCTCTCCATACGTGCTGCACACGCGCTGCTCACGCTTGCACTGTGAAACAGGCGTAAACCGAAAAGAAAATGAATGAATGAATTGTCTGTAGTGTGTGTGTGAATGCGAGAGTTTATGGGTGTTTTCCGCTACTGGGTTGCGGCTGTGTAAAACATATGCTGGAATAGTTGGCGGTTCATTCCGCAGTGGCAACCTCTGAAATAGAGACTAAGCGAAAGAAAATGAATGAATGTACTGGCAGTTTTTTTTTTTACATGGTTTGTGTACTACACCAACCCAGAGAATATATCACTTTACACTATTAAAAATGTTAATAAAGTCACTTTTACGACCTTTTCAAGGTTAAAAGTTGTTGGAAGAAAGATTAAGGTGCCATAATGTAATTCAAAGGCATAAATAAACTGGCAAAATATAAAGAAATAAAAACATGAATCACAAAATACAGAGAACTGCTAATTCAAGGATATTTTTTAAAAGATGTTAGGAAAGATATCTAAAGAGACATGAGTAGTGGATATCATTGCTCCTATTGTATATACACTGTAGACACCTGCCAGTACTTTCCTTGTGACCTTTGCCAAACAAGATATTGCTCTTAAAATACTAAAGGGCAGCTGAGTTCATGGACAAACTGTCACATATATTGCTATCTCTGCATGCGAAAGTATACGAGGAGGTCTGCAGCTAATCTGCATGAATTTCGAAGGGAAAGAAAAAGCCGTCAGCAGTTTCTTTTCCCCCCAGTGTTTCTCATACTAAGAGCAGGTGTATTGAGATTCATGCAGCCTTCAAATTCAATCTGAAACAGGAGCAGCCTCCAGACTTGTACTGTGTGCTCGCAGATGGCCAGAGATAAATATAGATGAAGCCTAACAAGTTTAGTTTTAGGCTTTATTACAGCGCGTCTTGACAGTAAATCTTCTGTAGTAAATGAACGGCCTCTGAATTGGAAATTGCATTGCAGCATGTAGTCACTGTTTCTGGTGTTATTTATAGCCGCTAAATATTCAGTGATTTTAGGTCTAAAAAGACTGTGAAATCCAAATTGACAATGTTTATATCCAGTTGAAGTCAGAATTATTAACCCCCCTGTTTATTTTCCCCCCAATTTCTGTTTATCGGAGAGAAGATTTTTTTCAACACATTTCTAAACATAATAGTTTTAATAACTCATTTCTAATAACTGGTTTATTTTATCTTTGTCATGATGACAGTAAATAATATTTGACTAGATATTTTTCAAGACACTTTTATACAGCTTAAAGTGACATTTAAAGGATTTACTAGGTTAATAAAGTTAACTAGGCAGGTTAGGGCAATAGGCAAGTTATTGTATAATGATGGTTTGTTCTGTAGACTATCGAAAAAAAAATTTCCTTAAAGGGGGCTAATAATTTTGACCTTAAAATGGATTAAATTTTTTTTAAAACTGCCTTTATTCTTGCCAAAATAAAACAAATAAGACTTTCTCCAGAAGAAAAAAATATTATCAGACCTATTGGAACCCACATAGACCCAACATTCTCACACAAATCAGTCAAGTTTGGTGAAGGAAAAAACATGGTTTGGGCTTACATTCAGTATGGGGGCGTGCGAGAGATCTGCAGAGTGGATGGCAACATCAACAGCCTGAGGTATCAAGACATTTGTGCTGCCCATTACATTAAAAACCACCGGAGAGGGCAAATTCTTCAGTAGGATAGCGCTCCTTCTCATACTTCAGCCTCCACATCAAAGTTCCTGAAAGCAAAGAAAGTCAAGGTGTTGTAGAATTGGCCAGCCCAGTCACCAGACATGAACATTATTAAGAATGTTTTGGGTAAGATGAAAGAGGAGACATTAAATATGAATCTAAAGTACCTTGATGAACTCTGGGAGTCCTGCAAGAAAGCTTTCTTTGCCATTCCAGATGACTTTATTAATAAGTTATTTGAATCAGAGATGTCTGGATGCAGTCCTCCAAGCTCATGGGAGTTAGACACAATATTAACTCTTTTTCCACTGCACCATGACTTTATATTCTATACTGTACTGTCCTCTAGTATTAACTGCCTCTGTTAATCAACAAGACTTTTGTCTAAGCAAAGTCAGACTTTACTGTCCTAATTAAATAACTAAAAATCAAGGCATGATTATATTATATTGTGGTAAAATAAGCGTACTCTAGAGGTCTTTGCCTTTCATATAAGCCACTTCTGATACCAAATGATCAACTAGAAGTCAAGTTATTATTTGATGTTTCTAAAACTTGGAAAGCCGACAAGACTTTTGTCAGGTAGTTTATAGCGCACATTGTTAGTCTTAAGGTGAACAATTATTGTTAATCACACTGTTTCTTTTGGTAATCTTTAATCAAATTCTGACCATTTACCTCCGCTTTGGAATGGCTGTTCTTCTCTGATGATGTCAGTTTGACGGATTGGGTGAGATATGCTTAGCCATGCCATCATTCTGCTGTGGCGATGCCAGATTAATAAAGGGACTAAGCCGAAAAGAAAATGAATGAATGAATAAACACCCTCCCCCTGCTTAATATCAGAAATGCATCCTCATACTGAAATAAGTCTACTGCAACATCTGGTTCATGCAGAATTTAAAGCTATTAATAATGTAATTAAATAAAATTCCTCTAGTGTGATTGAAAAATGTCTATGTAAAATTTGTGAGCTTCTTTTGTATAAACAATTAGCATAAAATGTTATAATAATGCATATGCATCCACAGTTTAATTGACTTGACCATTCATTATATATTTTCCTTTCATTTAGAAATTTCATTTATATAAAGTATGTTTTTTAATATCTTTACTTCTGTTATGTATTTCTTGTTTGTAATTTTTATTGTGTGTGTATTTTATATAAAATCTAGAGTGATATTTTATATTTTTTCATATGGAAATATGTAAAATACCACTATAAAATATCTCTATAACTTGTTGATTAGGGTATAAAATCCACACAGAACTTACAAACAGGAAATATTTAGAACAAGTAAGTAAAGATAAATGAACAACAAGATGAAGCTAACATTAAAACTAACAATTTATATATTATTGTTTCTTGAACCAAATATGTCAAATGCAATTATAAATTAGCTTTCTACTATAATTGGTAAAGATATATTGCATTCTTTTAAGTATATATTTGACAAATGGGCATTTTTTTAGAATACTATATAGCTATAGTATATGTGATCAGTCTTATCTTGCATGAGTATGTTTTTGGCTTTAACCAAAAATACATGGTAAATGTCAAAATTACAGATCTTTGTTTTTATGCCAAATATGTTTAACATGTCAAGTAAAGATCGGATATTTTGTAAATTTCCTACTGTGAATGCATAACTTTATTTTTGATTAATACTATGCATAGCTAAGAGCTTGATTTGAACAACTTTAAAGGTGATTTAAAGATTTGTTTAACCCTCAGATTCCAGATTTTTATGTATCTCATCTTGATATTGTCCTGACAAACATACGTCAGTGGAACGACTATTTATTCAGCTTTGAGATTTTGTAAGAATCACAATTTTAAAACTTGACGCTATTGACTTTTCAGGTCCAATGTCACGTCATGTATTTTAGTAAAGCGTTTATTTTCAATTCTCCACAGGATGGCGCTGTTGCACACGGATTGAGTTTTAAATCAGATGACAGTGACTTGGTTCAGAGTTTGTATTCATGTCCGCCCTTTTTGCACTGTACGTTTGATCCTATGCATGCATTCATGTGTTTCTGCACAAAGCCCACCAGCTTTCATCGAAAACTAAACCCACACTAAAAACTAAACTAAACTACAGTGCTACAGTAGAGTCTAACTCTAACATATCCGAAAAAATACAACAGCACGTCAAGTTTAAGTTGATTTAAAGAAACAGTTCAGCCAAAAATGAAAATTGACACCATTTCACTCACCCGCAACATGTTATAAACCTTTATGAACACAAAGGAAGATATTTTAAGGAAATCTGAAAAAATCTATAGTAGGAATTAGAAAAAATCTATGGAAGTCAATGTTTTTTTTAGCTTCCTTCAAAATACTGAAGGCCTACTTTGTGTTCAACTCATAAAGGTTTACAATCCCTACTGAAAAAAAACAGCCTCAACCAGCCTAGGCTCGTTGGCTGGTTTTAGCTGGTCAACCAGGCTGATTTTAGAGGGGTTTTGGTCACTTCCAGGCTGGTTTCCAGCCATTTCCAGCCTAGTCTTAGTTGGTCAGGCTGGGAGATGACCAGCTAAAACCAGCTTGACCAGCCTAGCCAGGCTGGGAGGCCAGCCAAAACCACCTATGTCCAGCTTAAACCAGGCTGGTCAAGCTGGTTTTAGCTGGTCATTTTCCAGCCTGACCAGCTAAGACTAGGCTGAAAACCAGCGTGGAAGTGGCCAAAACCCCACTAAAACCAGGCTGGTCAACCAGCTAAAACCAGCCAACCAGCTTAGACTAGTTTAAGCTGTTTTTGTCAGTAGGGATATGTTAAGGGTGAGTAAAATAGTGAGTAAATTTTCTATTTTTGGTGAACTGCCTCTTTGAAATCCACATGACTGGGAAGCAGCGACCGTTTTTTCGTATTGTGACGCATACTGTGCCCCAATTCACATATTTACTGTATACTAAACACTAAAAGTATGTATTTTTTCAATACTTTTTGTATACTTTTGAGTAACAGAGTATGCAAGCTTTGGGACATATACTTCCTCGTTAACAGATTACTATGTTGCTTACGTCAGATGTCAATCATCTCGACACATCATCCACATTCTTTTCAGATTTATTTACCTACCTTATTGGAGAAGTAGCAGCAGGTTAATCTCCCATTCACGAGTCTTTCATGCAGAGAAATCTCCTCAGCTCTTTGTAAACATATCTAAATATGTTCACATTGTTGTTGCAGATGAAATATAACACGGAAAACGCGGTTTAAATGTTAAAATGTTCCAGTTGGCTAGATATTAATTAACAGTCATTCACACATCTTCACCGAAGCCTCTACTTGATGGTTGGTCTCATGTGTCCGCCATGTTTGTAGTTTGTTTACACTTTTTAACCGAGTTTGTAGTTCAACATGCCAACATACAATGTATTGTGGGCAATATTAGCAGTTAGAGTATGGATGCTTCTATTCATAGGCTGCGGCCGAAATCGCTTGCTTCCATACTATATACGCTAAAAACATATGCGAGCTGAGTAGTATGTCCAAATTCATAAGATTTGAAAAACATTATGCGAGAAGTACCCGGATGACTTACTACTTCCAGCGAGATTCTGAAGTGTGAATTCGATACACGCTGCATTATCCCATGATGCCCCATGAGAGAATTTATAAATGGGACGCAACGTATGCGGGTAGGTCACATGATAATGACAAAATGGCTGATGTAGTAAGTCCGGGTTCCATTCATACTAACATTCATACAGTATAGAACGTACTTCTCTAATGACCGAGTAGTACATTTAAATTCAAATGCAGTACCTACTCAGTAGTAGGCGGTTTCGGACGCAGCCTTAGAGTTTTTACCGGAAATAGTAAACCATCCGGGAACCTTTGGCATACTTTGTTCATCATACTATTTTTAGTTTTTTTCTACCGCGAGCTGATTGGATGTAGTAGCCATTCCAGATCAGGAAAATTGTTTTGGGGGTGAAGTCTAGATAGGATACATGGCCGGCCAGAAGTGCGATAAGCACAGCAGCACTTTCATGACACTGTATAAATAATAATTTAGGGTTAGGGTAGCGGTAGATGTTAAAAAATACAATTTATCAGGTAATTTTATAGATAACATTCTGTAAATAATACTATGTACAACTGCTGTTTTTATGTTACTGTGACGGTTGGGTTTGGGGCTGGGGTGGGGGTAGACATTAATAACTTTCAATAAATGGGAAATTTAATAAATAATATTAATAATTTTCATTAACTTCCGGCTGCAACCTTATCTGATCTAGCAACAACCTGTTTTGGGAGAGTTATTACAACCTAACCGTCACCTCCTCCTCACCATTCTGTCTGTTGTCATAGTGCTGTGAAAATAAACAGTTAAAGAGGCGTGCTTAAGTATGTTAGCCACGCCCAATACCTCAGACTGACATAATTGAGAATTTACCTGAAAACAATTTCAATTTTGGATTACAAGGGCAAACGATTTTTACCTTAATGACATGGACAGATGAATTGTTCACCACAAAACTAGCAATGCGAGCAAACAAATCAATATGGTTAGTTTTGATTTCACATACTACTTTTTAACCTGACTTTAGTGTTTTTTCCAAAAGAAAACCAGACAGGTTTGGAAGTAAAAGGTGAGCAGGCCTAAATGAAGACAGTTTTCATTTCTGGGTGAACTATCCCCTTTAAAGTGACAAGGGCATTTCTGAAGTCAAGATGTTTTCCCTCATCGTCGCCATGCACCGTGAGTTTTCAAAGCATATCTCTGTAATTACTGATCTGTGGAGCGAAAACTGGCTCTTTAATTATTCACTCGACTCATGTTCCGTCAGTTTTTAGCCGTTTTCTGTGTGCGAGTGCTCTAGGATTCAACAGGCCTGCCAAGCGTTCTTTATTGACAGAGGAAATCCATATGCCTCGCGTTTCCCTTAATGAGTCCTGCGAGCGCACGGCTCTTCCGGTGACTCATGCTTCACCGCCGCGGACCGGAGACTCTGCGGTTTTCCGTTTTACCGCTGGAGCTCCGCCACGGCGTCTGCGCTGCTGTAACCCGGCCCGAGCGCCCTCCCTCTGCCCGCCACAGACACTGGAGCCTCGGCTGCAGGATCACGATGGTGCAGCTCTCTGCTTGAGGTAAAGTTGGCTTTGTATTCGCACATTCAGACATATGTATGTATGTGTGTGTGTGTGTGTGTGTGTGTGTGTGTGTGTGTGTGTGTGTGTGCGTGTGTGTGTGTGTGTGTGTGTGTGTGTATGTATATATATATATATATATATATATATATATATATATATATATATATATATATATATATATATATATATATATATATATATACATACGTATGTATATATTATATTGTATTTATATATACTTATATATATATATATATATATTTATTTATATATTATTATATGTATGTGTGTGTATATATATATATATATATATATTATATAATAATATATGTCTGAATATATTTACATACATACCCCCCCCCCCCACACACACACAAAGTCTGGTTCTCGAATCAAATTGGCTGATAGCTGTGCAATATTCTGAAATAACAACACTCTTACAGCCTCCTCACCCTTTTCTATTACACCACCCACATAGAGTGACAGCAGATCAATAAACTCACTACAGTTTGACAAACATTGTAGCTGTTGGACAACATAATTTACTTTTAAGACTTTTTTAGGTGAGAATGTTTAGATTGCAACTATGCAGTTTATTCATAAGGATAGTCCTTATTTTAAACATTTATAATTTCGAAGATACAGCGCGTCGGTATTCATCAGCATGTCATTGAGCAGAGCAAAGACAATTGACATTGTCCATCCACAAGATGGCGACAGACCGGATAATAAACCCTTAGAGAAGAAAAAAACTCACCGTAATTTTAAACTACAGCTGATTAAATCATTATAAAGCAAGTAAGTGACATTCTAAGTCGATCTCTTTCTTTTGTATGTTGTAGTGCTGTATTTATACCCTAGTAATCTGGTAGTGTTTGCGTTGCTTTGGCTTTTTTGTGGTTTATTTTGTGATATCCTGATTGCAATTGAGAAATATTGGGAAATGTCTCTAGACTGATGGCATTTCATGCCTTTCAGCCATATAATCTTAAAATGTCAGCAAAATCCCCTGTTTTGTCATCACTTTAGACATTACGCTAGAGAATAATTCAAATACTAGCTCTAAAGTGATGTTGATGAAGTAGTAATGGTTTCTGCTGTTCTGACGTCAGCTACAGATGATAACGAACAGCGGAAGAAAGTAGTTCCTCATACAAAAGGATTTTTAGACTCTCCGTGTTTGATTTTCTTTTTTATATACATGATTATGTTGTCAAACTGTTGTATAAACGCAGTATCACATGAGTAGCAGTGCGATATGGCTGTATATCGTCACTGGTGAGACACTAAGGCACCGTTTACACTAATATATTTTTATTTTAAAACGCATAAGTTTTGCTACGGTTATGCCATCCGTCCACACTATGCTGGAGTTTTCGAGCCCTGGAAACAGAGCGTTTTGAAAATGCTGGAGAGGCCGTTTTCATTCTAAAACGCTGCTGCTCCATATCAGTGTTGATGGAGGGAAAACGGAGACATCTGAAAACGGAAGCGGGGCTGCAGACACAAACTATTTGATTGGGGCTTTTTCCTCAATATTAAGTAGCCTACACACAGTTCACTCTTACATCCTCTCCTTAAGTTCAGACTTCGCACGTTTGATATGGAAAACAAACTCCTGAGTGTTCAGTTTATAAAGTCATTCACATCACCCTGGCTATGTTGTTTCACTTTCTTAACAATAAAAGGAAAACATTATATGAGGAACTGACTATTTTTATTTTGATATTAGCAACCTAACAGACATCAAAATGTTGAGGCGTCGTGTAGCTGCATAATACGACCGTCATCTTCATGCATATTTATAACAAAACGGAGCCGATGACATTACTGCCTCCTTTCATTTTCATTGAAAATACAAAACATACCATCTCTTTCATTGAATATCAGTTTTAATAATCAGAAATGACCATTCTAAAAGTGTGACATACAATAAGTTTATACAACAGAGAAAATAAAGGCAAGAAATCAGTCAGATGTGCAGAATCAGTGTCCGCGGTTACATTAATGAATATATCCTAACTTATCTTTGCGCCCAGCCAAAATACGTTACCTGAGAACAAGTATTAGATTAAAAAGAACAAAGTCAGGGAATATGTCATTAGATAGAGACAACAAGATGAATTAAATATCACGTTTAACAAATATAGTGAGATTAGATCCAGCGGTAGATCCTTGATGAACAGTCCGACGTGCACAGCTCTCATATAGGTATGTGCTCAAAGCATGCTGCAGTGCATGGTGTGGTCACGTGATGTGCGTTTCCAGTGGTGTAATGTGGATGGAGAGTTGTTCAGAAACGCTGGGTGAAATGCTAGTGTGGACGCGGATCGTTTTCATTCTAAAATGCCGTTTTAAAACTAAAACGTAATAGTGTAAACAGGGCCTATGGCACTAGGCTGCACGCCTCCCACCATTGTTGATAAATATCGCACTGCTACTCATGTGATATTGCTCATATATATATACAATGTATACAATTGATAGGTGTGTATATGTATGTGTATATGTGTATATATCAACACAATCTCACAGCAGTTCGTAACTTTTTGATTTAGAGGCTAACTTGTATGAATTTGTACGATCTCTTTCGTACAATTTAGTATGATTTGTTTATCCAGGACAGTTGGGTTTAGGGACGGGGTTTGGTGCCACGCCTCCTTTGAAAAATGTTTGTATGACTGAAATTGTACGAATTAACCACTAAACTGACAAAACGCTAAATACTTGTTTCCTTGTGAGATTTGTCCATATATATATATATATATATATATATATATATATATATATATATATATATATATATATATATATATATATATATATATATATATATATATATATATAAAATATATTTGTATTGTAAAAAAATGAGCAGAAACAATCATTTAATTTCAAGTATAAAAAACAGTCGATTCTCCACAATGAGGGTAAAATTATATAAACCATGCTATTAATGGTGTATGATTTTACCATGTTATGTAGAATCAATTATGTTTTATGTTTATAGATGGAAAAAATAAGTTTTGATTTATTTTTTTCAGACAGATCTTCTTTACTTTCAACATTTAAAAACATTAACCGGAAACAACATGCTTTAAAAATACAAAAGTTGAAAAAAAATGAGTAAAAATGGGTAAAGAATTATCAAATTAACAGTAGAATAGCATCTTATGTTGATATTTTACATTTGTTTATTATGTGTGCTGGAAAATTTTATGGATCTAATTTACTACTACTTTAATTTTACACACCATCATTTACATATGTTATACACTCACTGGCCACTTTTTTATGTACACCTACTAGTACCAGGTTGGACACCCTTATGCCTTCAGAACTGCCTTAATTCTTCATGGCATAGATTCAACAAGGTGCTGGAAATATTCCTCAGAGGTTGTGGTTCATATTGACATGATAGCATCACGCAGTTGCTGCAGATTTGTCACATACTGTACATGCAAATCTCCCATTTCACCACATCCCAAAGTGCTCTATTGGATTGAGTTCTGATGACTGTGGTGGCCATTTGAGTACAGTGAACTCATTTTCATGTTCAAGAAACCAATCAGAGATGATTCGTGCTTTATGATGTGGCACGTTATTCTTCTGGAAGTAGCCATCAGTAGATGGGTACACTGTGGTCATAAAGGGATGGACATGGTCAGCAACAATACTCAGGTAGGCTGTGGTGTTGACACAATGCTCAATTGGTACTAATGAGCCCAAAGTGTGCCAAGAAAATATCCCCCACACCATTAAACCACCACCAGTCTGAACCGTTGATACAAGGCAGTATGGATCCATGCTTTCATGTTGTTCATGCCACATTTTGACCCTACCATCCAAATGTTGCAGCAGAAATCGAGACTCATCAGATCAGGCAATGTTTTCCAGTCCTCTGTTGTCCAATTTTGGTGAGCCTGTGCGAATTGTAGCCTCAGTTTCCTGTTCTTAGCTGACAGGAGTGGCACACGGTGTGGTCTTCTGCTGCTGTAGCCTATCCGCCTCAAGGTTGGACGTGTTGTGTGTTCAGAGATGCTCTTTTGCATACCTCAGTTGTAACGAGTGGTTATTTGAGTTACTGTTGCCTTTCTATCAGCTGGAACCAGGCTGGCCATTTTCCTCTGGCATCAACAAAGCATTTGTGCTCACTGGATATTTTCTCTTTTTCTAACCATTCTCTGTAAACCCTAGAGATGGTTGTGCGTGAAAATTCTAGTAGTTCAGCAGTCAGACCAGCCTGTTTGGCACCAACAACCATGCCACGTTCAAAGTCACTTAAATCACCTTTCTTCCCCATTTTGATGCTCAGCAGATCGTCTTGACCATGTCTACATGCCTAAATGCATTGAGTGGTTGGCTGATTAGAAATTTGCATTAATGAACAGTTTTACAGGTGTTCCTAATAAAGTGGCTGGTGATATATTTAAATATTTATATATTATATTATATTTTTGTGACAAATAAGCCTATTGAGATTATGCCTATTCTCCAGCATAAACAACTGGCCTCAGTAAGCAGCAAATATTTAACCATTATGGGCTTTAGGACTTTTTTGTTTTCTTGATATATCAAGAAAGTATGAAAATATTACAGATGCTATAATAAAATGCAAATATGGAAAATTTTGTATTTGGCAGAAGAACCCCAAAACAAACCCGAGCTCTGAAAATATCTGCTGTATTTATAGTGGAGGTTTTCACAGATGCCACCGAAGTGACCAAAACAAGCAGTTTAGTGTTTATGAGCTTTCAGTCAGAGCCTTTTGCTCTTGTATTTCTGGATTGGGGATGTGTGTTGTCCTCGACTGACCCGCCGTGGGTCTGAATTCAATCCCTTTTGCTGGAAACCAGTCGTATGTTGGATCGCAGTGACTTTTTAATACAAAATAACCGCGCAAATCTCTGCCTGGTTTTAGATTCAACCACATTGTTAATGGTTTTCCAGTCAAACATACATGCTGTGGTTTTCAGCTTCTTCCATCTCCATTCAAAATAAATGTTATCATGGACAATATCGTGCTTGAAACTCGATATTTGAGCCTACAGCAGTGTTCCAGCAAATGCAATGCGAACGTGTAATGATGAACTCTTTAACATCTCGAGTGTTTCTGTCCATTTGCATTGACATGACCATTATGAAGCTCATTGTCAATGTGCTTGAACAAATATATGGAGGTTTTGAACTTGTTTTTGGACCTTTTTTGTTGCTTTTGTATTATTATTATTTTTTTTTAATGTTTACTTATTAGTTGTTTTACTTTTCAAGTTCAGTTAAATGAAAATGAGCAACATATTTTTTATTTAATACAAATAATACAAATATTTAGTTTTTTAATTTTATTTTACTGTAAAATTATAACTAAACATATCAAAAAAGCATATTTATTTGATTTGATCTACACTCAAAAATGACTTTTGTTGCTTGTTCATGCTACTTATTTAAAATGGGTTGAAACAACACAATTCTTAAGGTTTTTTGTTAGGACAATTTAATTGTTTTATGTTCAATTCAATTAAATTAATAAAAAATATTATCCTAACTTAATTGATGGGACAACTTAATAGAAGTGTGTAGAACCCAGATTTTTTTTCAGTGTATATTTTATGGGGTTTATTGTTATAGCTATTATGGTTATCATTATATTATATATTTTTTTATTAATTTCTTCTATTGAAGCATTTAAAAAAAAAGCTAAAAATAAAAATAAAGCTCATAATTAAATGTATAAATTGAATGAAATAAAAACGTAAAACTTATATTTAAAATAAATACAAATGGCAAAAACTCACAATAATATTTATTTATTATCTAATAATAATAATAATAATAATAATAATACATTAGTGTTACGAAAATAATACTGTATGGTGCACTTAAGTTAAACCTAAATATTAAAAGAGAAAAATAAAATGTAAAAATATGAAATGTATTCATGTTTTTTATTACTTCAATGCTAATGACTAATAATAAAATACATCTGCATATTTAAAAAAAGAAATAAAAAGAAACAAGCAAAAAT
>NC_079454.1:46233806-46243806 GCF_903798145.1 Danio aesculapii | reverse complement strand
TTGCTAATAAAATCTAATTACATTATATTTAAATTTTATACTTTTTAAAATTATGACTTAACTTGTTTTTGTCTTTGATTATTTTCTACTGATTACAAATGGTAAATGACAGTTAGTAACATAATCTAGAGTGAAAAACATGTAAATCCACTGAAAAAAAAGTGGCTTCAATCAGAAATTGCTAATATAATCGGATTTCATTTTAGATTACTTTTGACTTAACTTGTTTATGTCTATTTGATTGTTTTTATACCAATTAAAAATGGTAAATGTTAGTTAGCAGCGTAATCTAGAGTGAAATATACGGAATACACGGAAAAGATACTGGCTGAAATTGATTTTCAATCCAAAATTCCTAATATAACTAGATAAAATTTTAGATTACTTTTAAGCTAACTTATCACATCAATTTGATTATTTTGTACTGTTTACAAGTTACATAACCAAGCTTTACTAATGTAATCGAGGATTCACAGTTTAGATAATGTATGTAATCTAACTACGCTTCTTACTACAACTCTTAAAACATTCGTAATGACAGCAGGCTAATATAATCTACAATCCACATTTTCTCCATTGTAATCTGACTACATTTTTGATTACTTTTAGGTTACTTTTGACCTAACTTGACCTTCCTATCTGTTGGATTATTTGGTACTAATTCTCAACTACATAATGAAAATTGTAGTAGTTGCATAATATAGATTACACAATTTAGGTAATGTAATCTGACTACATTTTAGATTACTTTTATATTACTTCTGACTTAAGTTGTTCGTTATGTTTATTTTTTGTCACTTTTTTCCATCTCATGATGAGTTTGCACATCTGGCCTACACTGAATGCTATACGTTGCAAAATTAACAGTGAGTTCTTTAATGAAACCGCATTATTTCTCATTGAAACGCATTCAAAAATATATATTTTGTCTAAAAATATATATGATTTCTTTGTAGTATCTTCATTCCATATGTGCAATTCTCCAGTTTTCCATTTATGTTACTTTGGTTTAAATCACCTACGGTTCGTCTTATCTGATTATTTTCAATGCAGTCACACCAGTGAAACTAGAGATTGTCACGGATGACCACAGATATGAAAATAACCTTTGCCATAGCATGAGTCATCCTGCAGTGGTGAATGGAGCGAGTGTTATATCAATGAACCTGCGGCGCTGGATATGATGTCACTCTCCTGAAATAGATATTGTCATCTTGTTAGCCAGACAAGTCTAATGTTGTCTGTTTGATTATCCCGAGGGCTCAGGTTTCCCCTGTACTGCCCTTGAAGAAACCCGTCTTCTTTTTATTTGTGTTATTGGTAATTGTTTGATCTTCAGCCAATCAGGAAAACTGATCATCCCATTGATGCTTGGTAAAAGTGTGGTGATTAATGCACATCGCTCTGCCAGATAACCTTCAATTAAAGGTCACGTCAGATGCAGATGCATGAAGTCTCGTGCAAAATGAACGATACATGCTTTGCAGATAAGACATTGAATATGTCTTATAGAGCAACATACTGGAATTCATTCATTTTCCTTCGGCTAAGTCTCTTTATTCATCAGGGGTCACCACAGCGGAATGAACCGCCAACTTATCCAGCAGATGTTTTATGCAGGAGATACAATTTTAGCCACAACCCAGCACTGGGAAACACCCATACCCTCTTACATTCACACACAATTCAATTCACCTTTTTTTGTATAGCGCTTATACAATGTAGATTGTGTCAAAGCAGCTTCACATAAAAGGTCGTAGTAAATTGGAACAGTGTAGTTCAGTTTGTAGTGTTTAAGTTCAGTTCAGTTTAGCTCAGTTCAGTGTGGTTTAATAATCACTACTGAGAGTCCAAATACTGAAGAGGAGATCCAACGATGCGCAGCTCTACAGATCCCGAACCATGCAAGCTAGTGGCGACAGCGGAGAGGGAAAAAAACCTTCGCTAAATAGCGAAAGGGAAGAAAAAAACCTTGAGAGAAACCAGGCTCAGTTGGACACGACCATTTTAATTTCTCCGCTGGCCAAACGTCTTGTGCTGAGCTGCAGTCTCAGCGGCGGAGGCTGGAAGCTGGCCTCAGCGACGACTCGTCTGTCTCTGGAGCGTCACAGGAATCAGTCTCATGTTCTCCACTCCTCCATGACCACCACAGTAGCTGCTCAGGATACGGCCTGGTCCAGGATATACAAACCTTGGGATCATCTCGTCGTTGGTCTTGGATCGAATCAGTGACTCTGCATAGTCTGAGGGCCTCTGGAAGAGTATCCCCAGGTGGAAATGGAGAATAACACACAGTGCCGGCCCGTAGGGTTGAGGGGGCCTAGGCAAGATTACAAAAAAGGGCCCACTGGTGTAAAAACAGTGAGAAGAAAGCACAAAATTAATACAATTTTAATATTTAAGTATATACATTTTTAACCTATAATACCTATGTAATACCTTTACCCTATATTTAACCTATAATACATTTGTAAAAATATTTACTCAGATTTAAACAGTTTGCAAGGCAGAAAACACTCATTAAAAAAGTATATAAGTATGACAAATACAAATAAAACATGAATCCAATGCATTTTTTTGTAAACAAATAACACAAATATATGCATAACTAGCTAGAAATGCAGAAGATATTTTAGCTTGTTTTTATTCAAATTGAGATGTACACAAAACTTTGTATTAGATGTTGGACGATGGATAAATTTAGATTTTGACCAAATGAGGGGGAAACCTGTTTGTTTTCAGCAGGGTGAATTAGTGGGATGGATAATTGATTATTTAATGAAACATGCTGAATGTGGCCTATTTTTTTCTCAAATATCACACAAGTATTTTTGTGATCATGGGCATCGTTGCATTTAATAAAACAAGTCCTAATATTGCACTACTAAATAATGTATTATGCATAGCAGAGCATACCTTTACTTTGAGCTTGCTTTTCTTTCTCTGCTTTTCTTTTCTTCCTGTTTCTGCTCCGGGAAGATGCCGTTTGGTTTGGACGCCATTTTATTTCAAATTAAAATTCGATTAAGATTGATTAAAAATAGCAAGGACACTTGTGACGTTATATTACTCAAGACTTTAAGACACTTTTTCGGCTTTACAGTGCATCCGGAAAGTATTCATAGCGCTTCACTTTTTCCACATGTGTTTATGTTACAGTCTTATTCCAAAATGGATTAAATTAATTTATTTCCTCAAAATTCTACTACATATAATACTCTGTGAAGAATGCTGTATTTTCTACATTCGCCAGATACATTCTGCAGTGTATAAACTTACATCCCACAGCACCATGTGCCAAACTTCCATTCCTCTTTGTTTTTCACTAGAAAAGTCACACGTGAAGACATTTCCACACGTAGCGTAATTAAAACACAAAATATCCGCATTTCCATATGGCGCGGTCATAAAAAACAAGACTGGGCTTGCTGAATTAAACATGAACTAAACTGAGGTCACGCGTCGAGCACAATCCTCACTTGTAAACCGCTGTTTCTCAGCGCCAGGTGAATTTATCGGCCATGTGTTGGTGCATGTTCTCCGATTTTTGGTCTCTGTCTGTTTTAATTTGTGGAGACGGGCTCGTCAGCACATTCCCGACCAATGGAAAAGCCATTAAGTTTGCTCCTGTCCTCCTCTTTACCTCTTTTGGCATTCCTGTGTTTATGTTCATTATGTTGCATCATCCCACGTCCTTTCGGCTCGGTCATTATGATTACATGTTGTGTTCGGGACACCCTCTCTCGCTCTCTCTTGCTCTATATCTGTTTGAACACACACACACGCGCACACATACAGCCTTTCATTTTGCTCGCTGCCGCAGGAATTTCATGCCTGGTTAGTAAAGGGAGGCGCTGGAGCCCGTCCAGATGCTTTCCCACAGTGGCTTCAAAACCAGGACTATTTTGGCCTTGCATAATACTTTTCATACTTGCATACTAGTTTTTGAAAATTACAGGGGGTATGAGGAAGATTGACCCCCTTAATTAAGGTTGAATCGTTACACCAAAACAAGATATATTGGGGGTTCAGCCCTTTAATTGTGAGAAATAGTATGTTCTGATCTGTATAATAATGTTAATAATTAAAATAGGTCTGATATATACATTTGAATATGCATTTGACCACCGTATAACAAATCATACCCCTGTGAATGCATAATCGGGCCAAAACAAATCATTCAACAGTTTGAAACCGGCAAATCTAGACAGCACAATAGACTTTTCTAGTAAAATAGATGTTTGTTTCTACATATAGCCTAAAATTTAAGTAAAATTAGCTGCATAGTTTGTATAGTTTGACCTACAGTAGCATCTGAAATAGCTAATCAGAGGTGACTGAAGTAAGTCAGAAGAATAGAGTAAATATTATCCCTCAAAACACTGAAAACCGAAGTACATTTTATTAATAAATTAGATGTAATTTAAATAAATAGGCTACATAAAGTTGATTTACTGAAGCATGTGTTTCACAAAGCAATAATACCTAAAACTGACCCCCCAATCGTCAATGTATAATTCACACCCTGCTAGTTTTCGTATTTAGTAGTTCTATTTACAGTATATTAAAGTATAGACATTTTGGTGTTTTAGTTCAGTACATATAAAGTATGTAGCCTATATATTTTGTCTCTTGGTGCGTAAAGTCTTTGTGAAATCAATATGTACAATGTTTATTTTGCTAGCGCACATTGCTAGTCTTTAGGTGAACAGTTAATCTGTGAACAGTTAATCATTTAATCTGCAGGTTATTCCACTGAAAAATAAAAGCTTGTTTTGTTAATCTTCAATCAAAATCTGAGCATTTGTTTCCATGTTTGGAGTTGTGGCGCTTCTCTGTTAAAGTCCCTTTAAGGCAAGTCATTTCACCCGGCAGCCATCTTTGAAATGCCTCTCTGGCATTCTGTTTCAAACATCAAATTCTCCAAAACTGTTTGCCAAGCTTAAGATTAAATTTCATATTAGTAATCACCAATAAGATTAAACAACAACTGTCTCTTTAGTTTAATTTCTAAACATTTGAATCACTTAAAATCTGCAAAAACACACGTCTGGTCCGAACACCTCCCCCGGAGTATCCTCAGTCTATTGATAGTTTTTACGTGTTGTCCATAGACTGTAAAGATATGGACGCAGTATCCGTGACGTCACCCATAGGTTTATGAAGAACGCAAAAGAAGCTACAAGTAGACGTGGCCAACTGTCACCATTTTGTTCATGGTCAGCACACTGACTGCGTGATACCAAACAAGGGCAAAGGGGCGGAGCGTGAGCTGAGCTACAGACACCTGTAGCATTTTGCTCAGATGGGCTTTTCTTTGAGAGAAATGCTTATTACTTCATTACCTGCGATTCGTTTGTATTCTGACCACGTGTTTGGTTGTGTACTATATCAATAAACTGTTTATTCTTTTAAAAACACTATTGTAATACTTTGAGCCACTAAACATTGGTCTTATGATGTTTTTCTACAGGAGGAAAACGCGGATTACTTCCAAATACTTCAAGTATAGTCTGTGTTAGTTAATGCAAGGCTATTGATGAAATCCAGGCATAACACTGTATGACAACATTTCAGATGACTCTATAGCCTACAGCTAATCAATCTGTCAGATTCTGGAGTGCATTACAGTTCTAAAGAAAAATATAAATTATCTAAAATAAAACAAATACATTTATAGAGATGGTATATAAGTATAGAGTAGGGTATATAAGTATAAAGTATTTCACTCACCTAGGAAATGGAGGCCAGGTGAATGGTTTGTGAGCACAATTAAGTGCACACAGCATCACATATCATCTGATAATTGTAAGAAATAATTCCAAAAGGCAGCTGACTGTGTAAAGCCACATTAATCAAAACAAAAATACGATGTATATGCCGAGTTCAGCAGCTAATCAGCCGGAATCAGCTGAGGTGAAGTGAGTGCAACCAGCGAGACCTAGCTGTCACTCAAGTGGCCACGCCCTTAATTATGCAGACTTTATATAACCTAATATAAATGAAACGGATGAGTTATAAAAAAAATCACCTCTTTACAGTTGTCATGAAGGGTAAATTAGCTATATGAACCGAAATAATTCTTTGTACCAGGCTGTAAACACCTTTTTTCTGTTGTAAAGTTGGCCAATTTAACATTGGGCTCAATAGAAATGTGCTCTATTATGGAGCCCGGACTAGTGGAATTTTGATGAATTGCAGTTTCAGTTACTTCCGTATTTGCTTCACAAGGGAGAGTGGGGGATGTTTTGCTGGCCCCACTATCTTCCAGTGACCATCAAGTCAAGGGCTGAGTAATTTCTCATGTTTTGTGCCACATTGTTTAAATAGCAAATCCATTTGCACCGCTTTGTGGATTAGTTTACTCATAGTGACATAGTTTATTCGTGAAAATTTCCATTTGTATAATATTGTTATTAACAAGTTTTTTTTTGTCACGTGATTTGTCCACCTGTCGGGTTTTGGAAATGTATGCATCACCATATGGGCATAAGAACAGAATGTGTGTTTGGATATAACTCAGTTTTTTGACCACACTTCATTATTATTGTTCATTTATTTGTTTAGAATACAAAATAACATTTATTTTGAAATGTTTAAAAACATTTATTTGTTTAGTTTACAAACTTAGAAACAGTTTGGAAACAAATCTTGCTCAAAACACATCCATAACTCATTAAGAGAATAAGCACAACCCTGTTAGACCATGCACCATGGCACAGAGCGTAGTTTTCCATCCTTAAAATACCAAAAGTGGATTCAGACACACCCTTAATGCTTTTGCACTATGCACTTTAGACTTTGTGCCTAGATCGATAAAATAGAGCACATTGTGTTATTAATCGACATGAGACATCCCTGGCTGTGCAGAATTTCGTCAGAGAAGGAACAACCAGAAAGGAGAAATTGATAGATTTGTGTCGAATGGTAGCATCATTGACCCATAACAATCCATGGTACCCATAATTGGCAGTATGTTTGTGTACTTATTATACAGTTTCTATTGTAATTTAAGTGTAGGGTGTCATGGTGGCTCAGTCGCCTCACAGCAAAAAGGTCACTGGTTCGAGTTCTGGCTGGGCCAGTTTGCATTTCTGTGTGAAGTTTGCATGTTCTCCCCATCTTGGTGTGGATTTCCTCTGGGTGCTCTGGTTTCCCCCACAGTCCCAATAGTATCTGGATGCAGCCTTTATGATGCAAGCTGAGATTGCATCACTCAGCGATGCAATGTCAGACATAATGCACTCAATGGAGTGAGTGACGTCACTGTGATGGGTGGGGTTAGGTGAGCGCATTAAAAAGCATTTGATGCAGCAGGTTTGCATCCAGACCCCTCTCCACAGTCCAAGATATGCGCTATAGGGTAATAGGGCTAAACAAAATTGACCGTGTATGAGTATTTGTGTGAATGCGAGAGTGTATGGGTGTTTCCCAGTACTGGGGTGTGGCTGGAAGGGCATCCTCTGTGTAAAACATATGCAGGAATTGTTGGCGGTTCATTCCGCTGTGGCAACCCCTAATAAATAAGGGACTGAGCCAAAGGAAAATGAATAAATAATAGTAATTCTAAATCTGAATAAGCTGTACATAAAGCATTTTAGGATAAAACAGTAATAATAATCAGTATATTTACAATTAGAAGCGATGTGGTGGCGCAGTGGGTAGCACGTTTGCCACACAGCAAGAAGGTCGCTGGTTCGAGCCTCGGCTGGGTCAGTTAGCATTTCTCTGTGTAGTTTGCATGTTCTCCCCGTGTTCGCGTTGGTTTCCTCCGGGTACTTCGATTTCCCCCACAAGTCCAAACACGTGGTACAGGTGAATCGGGTATGCTAAAGTTGACCATAGTGTATGAGTGTGTGTGAATGGGTGATGGGTTGCGGCTGGAAGGGCATTCGCTGCGTAAAAAATATGCTGGATAAGTTGGTGGTTCATTCCGCTGTGGCGACCCCAGATTTATAAAGGGACTAAGCTGAAAAGAAAATGAATGAATGAATATTTACAATTACTTATTTATAATCTAGTCTTTCTCTCTCTCTCTCTCTTTCTCTTTCTCTTTCTCTCTTTCTCTCACTTTAAAAACTGAAACGATGACAGTACAAATTATAGCAGAAAGCCAAAATAGTGACATAAAAACAAATAAAACAGTGAGGCCTCGGTGTGTAGTGTACAGTATGCAGTCAGTAGTGAGCTACAGTAGTCTGCATTATGAGCACAGTCATTTCTCTCTCTCTCTCTCTCTCTCTCTCTCTCTCTCTCTCTCTCTCACTCTCTCTCTCTCTCTCTCTCTCTCTCTCTCTCTCTCTCTCTCCCTTTCTGCCCTCAGGCTCAGAAATAGCCGTGTTTGAGGTCTGATCTCTCCGGATGTGCTTCATATAAAACACATGCGGCTCCTGCAGACTCTCTCTCTCTCTCTCTCTCTGAAGCCTCATGGGAAACCACTGTGTTCCTGTGAGAAGGCTTTTTACACAGCTAAATTAAGGTGCTCTGGCATGGACAGGTCAGCATTGCGTAACGTGGTCAGATTCGCCCCATGTTGTGTAAGCAGAGACTCTGAACAGCGTCTGTCTGAATGCAGATTTCAGAATTAAACAGTAGACTAGTTTCTAGTTTGTAGATGCAGTGATTTTCAAATATGGGCACGGGATCATTCATTCATTCATTTCCCTTAGGCTTAGCGGAATGAACCCCCAACTATACTGGCATAGGTTTTATACAGCAGATGTCTTTCCCTGTACTCGAAAACATTCACTCATTCATACACACAGTTATACACTATGGCCAATTTAGTTTAATTAATTCACCTATACTTCAAGTCTTTGGACTGTGGGGGAAACCGGAGCACCCGGAGGAAATCCACGGGACGAACATGCAACTCCACACAGAAATGCCAACTGGCCCAGCTGGGACTCAAACCAGTGACCGTCCTTTTTAGTTTTTAATACCCCCCCCCCCCCCTTTTTTTTTTTTTTATATTTATTTTTGGCCTTTATTAGATAGGACAGTATTGAGACAGGAAGCAAAGTTGGAGAGAGAGGGGGGTAGGGAAATGTCCTCGAGCCAGGATTTGAACTCGGGACGCCCTGACGTGCTACTGCACCACATGTCGGCGCTAACTAGGCTATTGCGCCGACTAACACCCCTTTTTTTTATCTCTTTAAAGCAGAAAGTTAGGGACTTTTTTAACTGTTTTGTAAATGTTTATGAGGTAAAAGTTCTGGCTAGAATTAAAATAACATTTAAAAATGATCAATATTACAGTTGTTAATATTGTTTGATTGGCTACAGAACAAACTTCTGTTGTCCAGTGACGTGCCTTATTAACCTAACTTGCATAATTAACCTAATTAGCCAAGTTAATTGCACTTGAATACTAGTTTAATGCAAAATAAAAATATGTTGCACTGTCATCATGTCAAATGGAATAGTTTCATTTATTTATTTTTACTTTTTGTGTTTGGCTTTTTAATTTTTTTTAAATCAAAATGGTAGCATAACAAGCAAGGATGACACTACAGATGTTTAAGGAGAGCTAAATACAAACACTAGATAATACTTAAGCATATTTAAAAGAAACACAACATGCAGTTAACCAACGGCAGCAAGTAATTAAATGAGTGATACATCTTCCATGTACTTCCAATTTGTGCCTAAATGTGTGTATTGACAGTGATTGGCTATAACTGAATGAAAGAGGACCATGATGTGTGATGTGTTTCCTGAAGTGAAGGCGGGACAATTACCTGTCAATCACATGAGATCCACCAATAGCAAATCACAGCCATCCAATCAATCCCCCTAGGACCAATTCAAGTCTGGTCCTACTTTTTACACAGCGCAGTATGGAAGTGAAATGTTTCATGTTCGACTTTAAAGCATTTTTATGGTGATGTGATCTTTGCTCAGGCAGAAATAAATCTCTGAGGACGTCAGAAGGTCAACAGCCGAGGTTTGCTTTCTAACTTATTCATAAAGTGACACTTTTCCAGCTTGACAGATATTC